>NC_048302.1:139670019-139789044 GCF_013100865.1 Trachemys scripta elegans
GGGTTAGTATGCTGTTCAGAGGTATGTTGGAAATATTCTTTGAGTCGGAGACGTCGAAAGTAGGATTCTAGGTCACCGCAGAACTGTATCATGTTCGTGGGTCTGGAGGGACAAAAGGAGAGGCCCCGAGATAGGACAGACTCTTCTGCTGGGCTAAGAGTATAGCTGGAAAGATTAACAATATTGCTGGTTGGGTTAAGGGAACTACTGTTGTGGCTCCTTGTGTCATGTAGCAGTTTAGATAGTTTAGTGTCCTTTTTCCTTTGTAGAGAGGCAAAGTTTGTCTTGTAACCTACTCTGAAACCTATGCAAATAAGGTTTACTTATGAGGTCTTTCCCCTAGTTTATCAAAAGATGGCAGCAGAGAGCTCATTCAGATCAATGGTTACAATTTAATTTGTGTAAATTATCCCCATGCTCTGCAGTAGGAGAAACTGTTGCCTCTACTCAAAGTATAGTTAAAGCAATCTCTGATTTAGAAAAGTACAATTGAATTATCCTGGCAATGGAAATTGTCTCAGCTGGTAGGAATTTCAGGGGGTGGGGCATTCTCCAACTTCCAAGGACTGACCGGTCTGGTTCTGCTCCCAAGATGCAAGCCAGCTGAAATATCCATCGCAACAGGTCTGCAGATCGTATTACTTGAGAAAGGACACTTTCAAGTAAACTGGGACAGTTTTCCTATTCTGCGTATTGCTCACAAACCATCCTATGCAAGTATTCACTATTTGGGGTATGTTGGATAGCTGTGAGTGCTCAGACAAGTCCCATAATATTGAGCCGTCTGCCTCATTGGATGAGTGTGGAAGCACTTCTGGCCTGTGCAAATGTAAAATGGTTTTTCCACAAATACTCACATATGCAACTTTCCATGAATTCTTGTGCCAGTGAAGTCCAACAGTATGAATGCTCATGAGAAAAAAGAATAAAAGGGGCAGAAGAGCCAAAGGAAATTTCTAGGAGACTGTGAGAGAATTGCTCATTGGCTTGGCTACAGCTCATATTGTTCGTCTCCTGTCCCTTCTCTTAGCTCCCTCTCCCTGTTACTACCTTGTGTTATTTTAAACTTTGTTCTAATTTAGAAGCTGCTCAAGAAGGATTGTAATTCATTCTAATTCTCACTGTGTATTAAGTTAAATTACCGTGTACTGCTTAAATCGGCCTCTGTATCAGATGACTGGAGGATAGCTAATGTGATGCCAATTTTAAAAAAAGAGCTTCAGAGGTGATCCTGGCAATTACAGGCCAGTGAGCCTAACTTCAGTACCAGGCAAATTGGTTGAAACAGTAGTAAAGAACAGAATTGTCAGACACCTAGACCTACATGATATGTTGGGGAAGAGTCAACACGGCTTTTATAAAGGGAACTCACGCCTCACCAATCTACTAGAATTCTTTGAGGAGGTCAATCAACATGTGGGCAACGGGGATCCAGCATATATAGCATACTTGGACCTTCAGAGAGACTTTGACAAGGTCCCTCACCAAAGGCAGAGTGAGCTGCCATAGGACAAGGGGGAAGGTCCTCTCCTGGATCAGTAAGTGGTTAAAAGAAAAGAAACAAAGGGCAGGAATAAATGGTCAGTTTTCATGGTGTGGAGAGGTAAATAGCGGGGTCCCCAAGAGATCGGTACTGGGACCAGTGCTGTTCAACATATTCATAAATGATCTGGAAAAAGGGGTGAACAGTGAGGTGGCAAAGTTTGGAGAGGATACAAAATTACTCAAGATACTTAAGTCTAAAACACACTGCAAATAGTTACCAAGGGATCTCACAAAACTGGGTGACAGGGCAACAAAATGGCAGATGAAATTCAGTGTTAAGTGCAATGTAATGCACATTGGAAAACATAATCCCCACTATACATACAAAATGATGGGGTCTAAGTTAGCTGTGATACTCCAGAAAGCAATCTTGGAGTCATTGTGGATAGTCCTCTGAAAACATCTGTTCAATGCGCAGCAGCAGTAAAAAAAAAAAAAAAAAAAAAAAGCTAACAATGATAGGAACCATTAGAAAAGGGGTAGATGATAAGACAGAAAATATTATAATGCCAATATATAAATCCATGGTACGCCCACACCTTGAACACTATGTGCAGTTCTGGTTGCCCCATCTCAAAAAAGAGACATTAGAAAGGGGGTCTACAGTACAGAAAGGGGCAAAAAAAATGCTGAGGGGTATGGAACAGCTTCAATAGGAGGAGAGATTAAAAATAGTGCGACTGTTCAGCTTAGAAAAGAGATGACTGAGTGGGGGATGTGATAAAGGTGTATAAAATCACAAGTCGTGTGGAGAAAGTGAATAAGGAAGTGTTATACCCCTTCACGTAACACAAGAACCAAGATTCACCTAATGAAATTAATAGATAGCAGGTTTAAAACAAATACACCTCTACCTCGATATAACGCTGTCCTCGGGAGCCAAAAAATCTTACTGCGTTATAGGTGAAACCGCGTTATATTGAACTTGCTTTGATCCACCGGAGTGCGCAGCCCCGCCCCCCCCAGAGCACTGCTTTACCGTGTTATATCAGAATTCGTGTTATATCGGGTCGCGTTATATCGAGGTAGCGATGTATAATGAAGTATTTCTTCACACAACGCACAGTCAGTCTGTGGAGCTGTATCAGTGGGTGTTGTAAAGGCTAAAAGTATAACTGGTTTCAAAAAAGAATGAGATAAGTTAATGGAGGACGGGTCCATCAATGGCTATTAGCCAAGAGGGTCTGAGATGTAAACCCATGCACTGGGTGTCCCTAAACCTCTGACTGCCAGAAGCTGGGCCTGGAGGATAGGTTATGGATCATGTGATAAATTGCCCTGTTCTGTTCACTCCCTCTGAAGCATCTGGCACCAGCCACTGTCAGAAGACAGGATACTAAGAACATAAGAACGGCCAGACTGGGTCAGACCAAAGGTCCATCTAGCCCAGTGTCCTGTCTGCCGACAGTGGCCAATGCCAGGCGCCCCAGAGGGAATGAACAGAGCAGGGAATCATCAAATGATCTATCCCCTGTCGCCCATTCCCAGCTTCTGGCAAACAGAGGCTAGGGACACCATCCCTGCCCCTCCTGGCTAACAGCCATTGATGGACCTATCCTCCATGAACTTATTTAGTTCTTTTTTGAACCCTGTTATTATCTTGGACTTCACAACATCCTCTTGCAAGGAGTTCCACAGGTTGACTGTGTGTTGTATGAAGAAATACTTCCTTTTATTTGTTTTAAACCGGCTGTCTATTAATTTCGTTTTGTGACCCCTAGTTCTTGTGTTATGAGAAGTAGTAAACAACACTTCCTTATCTACTTTCTCTACACCAGTTATGATTTTAAAGACTTCAATCATATCTCCCCTAAGCTGTCTCTTTTCCAAGCTGAAAAGTCCCAGTCTTATTAATCTCTCCTCATACGGAAGCCATTCCATAGCCCTAATAATTTTTGTTGCCCTTTTCTGAACCATTTCTAATTCCAATATATCTTTTTTTGATATGGAGTGACCACATCTGCACTCAGTATTCAAGATGTGGGCATACCATGGATTTATATAGAGGCAACATGATATTTTCTGTTCTATTATCTAGTCCTTTCTTAATTATTCCCAGCATTCTGTTTGCTTTTTTGACTGCCGCTGCACATTGAGTGGATGTTTTCAGAGAACTATTCACAATGACTCCAAGATCTCTTTCTTGAGTGGTAACAGCTAATTTAGACCCCATCATTTTATATGTCTAGTTGGGATTATGCTTTCCAATGTGCATTATTTTGCATTTATCAACATTAAATTTCATCTGCCATTTTGTTGCCCAGTCACCCAGTTTTGAGAGATCTTTTTGTAGCTCTTCGCAGTCTACCTAGGTCTTAACTATCTTCAGTAATTTTGTATCATCTGCAAATTTTGCCACCTCACTGTTTACCCCTTTTCCCAGGTCATTTATGAATATGTTGCATAGGACTGGTCCCAGTACAGACCCCTGGAGAACACCACTATTTACCTCCTCCATTCTGAAAACTGGCCATTTATACCTACCCTTCGTTTCCTATCTTTTAGCCAGTTACCAATCCATGAGAGCACCTTCCCTCTTATCCCATGGCTGCTTACTTTGCATAAGAGCCTTTGGTGAGGGACCTTGTCAAGGGTTAGAGGGACCATTGGTGTGACCAGTATGGCCGTCCTTATGTTCTTATGAAGTTTGAACAGGCCACGTAGGAAGAATTCTTGCCTCCTTGGATATATCCTTTGTTATGTCATCAACTAAAAAGGTTACTTCAGTGAACAAAGGAGGAAGAGGGTTGAGATATTTATTCTGCTTGTTTTCCCTCAGACTCTACGAAGGGAGAGAAAAAGCAGAATTCCAGGCTTCGTTGCAGCAATTCTTCCTGTCTGTCAATCAGCTGATGAAATCCACACTGGAGAGTACAACCCTGCTGTCCCAGGTGAGGAGGGCAGGGGAGTCCTGGCCTTATGATACCTGTTTTTGTCCCTACAGCTGAAACCCCAGCAAGGTTCTGGAGAGGGCAGCTATATGGGAGTGTGTTTGTGTGTGTGTGCACTTGTGTGTGCCTCATTCTCTGAAGCATCTCTTGCTGTCCTCTGTCAGACGTCATACAGAACTAGACTGGCCACTGAGCAGATCCAGACCTGTATCATGCAGAATTGGTGCCATTAAGTATTACTGCGTCAGAATACTTCCCTGTTGGCACAGTGCCATGCCTGGTAGAGAGGAAGGGAGTTACACAGCTCCTCCATTCATAGAATCATAGACTATCAGGGTTGGAAGGGACCTCAGGAGTTATCTAGTCCAACCCCCTGCTCAAAGCAGGACCAATCCCAACTAAATCATCCCAGCCAAGGCTTTGTCAAGCCTGACCTTAAAAACCTCTAAGGAAGGAGATTCCATCACCTCCCTAGGTAACCCATTCAGTGCTTCACCACCCACCTAGTGAAATAGTTTTTCCTAATATCCAACCTAAACCTCCCCCACTGCAAGTTGAGACCATTACTCCTTGTTCTGTCATCTGCCACCACTTGCAAACAGCCAAGCTCCATCCTCCTTGGAACCCCCTTCAGGTAGTTGAAAGCAGCTATCAAATTTCCCCTCATTCTTCTCTTCTGCAAACTAAACAATCCCAGTTCCCTCAGCCTCTCCTCATAAGTCATGTGCTCCAGCCCCCTAATAATTTTTGTTGTCCTCCGCTGGACTCTTTCCAATTTTTCCATATCCTCCCTTGTAGTGTGGGGCCCAAAACTGGACACAGTACTCCAGATGAGGCCTCACCAATGCTGAATAAAGGAGAATGATCACGTCCCTCAATCTCCTGGCAATGCCCCTACTTATACAGCCCGAAATGCTGTTAGCCTTCTTGGCAACAAGGGCACTCTGTTGACTCATATCCAGCTTCTCGTCCACTGTGACCCCTAGGTCCTTTTCTGCAGAACTGCTTCCTAGTCACTCGGTCCCTAGTCTGTAGCAGTGCATGGGATTCTTCCGTCCTAAGTGCAGGACTCCGCACTTGTCCTTGTTGAACCTCACCAGATTTCTTTTGGCCTAATCCTCTAATTTGTCTAGGTCCCTCTGTATCCTATCCCTACCCTCCAGCGTATCTACCACGCCTCCCAGTTTAGTGTCATCTGCAAACTTGCTGAGAGTGCAGTCCATACCATCCTCCAGATCATTAATAAAGATATTAAACAAAACCGGCCCCAGGACCGACCCTTGGGACACTCCGCTTGAAACCGGCTGCCAACTAGACATGGAGCCATTGATCACTACCCGTTGAGCCAGACGATCTAGCCAGCTTTCTATCCACCTTACAGTCCATTCATCCAGCGCATACTTCTTTAACTTGCTGGCAAGGATACTGTGGGATTGGCTACCCCTTCTGTATCACACCAAACAAAGCTTCTGGTCTTAAATTTCAAGACCCTTCCTAGTCTATCCCCACCATACCTGTCATCTCTTATGTACTATTGAGGTGTTGACTCCCACTTTGGATTGGCCAGTGGTGCCACCCTCCATCATTCACCTGTTAAATTTTCAGACAAGCCTCTTTGTGGTCTCTCTTGTGCTTCCCCTCATGGCTGGGAGACGCTCTCCATACACATCCTCAAAGCTACCTTATTATCCTTCTTGAAATCCTTCCTTAACATTCTTCTTTGCTGGGATACCTACAGAAAACTTGACGATGGTTTAGCTGCTGGTGTGCTGAGACTACTGCCTACCATGCTGACCAACTTTGTGTCATTGTTTCCTTGTACAATGAAACAAGTGATGGGGTCTAAATTAGCTGTTACCACTCAAGAAAGAGGTCTTGGAGTCGTTGTGGGTAATTCTCTGAAAACATCCACTCCATGTGCAGCAGCAGTCAAAAAAGCAAACAGTATGTTGGGAATAATTAAGAAAGGGATAGAAAATATCATATTGCCTCTATATAAATCCATGGTACACCCACATCTTGAATACTGCATGCAGATGTGGTTGCCCCATCTCAAAAAAGATATACTGGAATTGGAAAAGGTTCAGAAAAGGGTGTCGGAGAAAAACAGAGTTCTCACTCTCTTTGGTTGGGTGCAGCAAAGTCAGATACTTTGTTCTCAAGCAATTGCATAGAGGGAGAGAGTGCACTAGGACACAGGGTTTCCCCATTCTAGGCAGGTCTCTCTCTAGGTAAACAATTACAGCAAGCATTTATACCTTTTGTTACAGACAATAATGAGCAACAGCTCCATTTTGTTTATACATAGGTCATCCTGATATCCTATTTTTTACATCTATTTAGACTCTAGTCTACATTCCATATTTATCAACACAAGGTCGCAACAACTTCTCACACAGTTCTTTCCCACTCGCCTCACACAATCCTCACTTCTACAAATCTCGCGTTATTAGGGTTACAGCTAGCCCGACTCTTACTCACAGAAGAGACTGTATGCATTGAAATCCCCTTCCAATCCCTGTCAGGTCTTGCTCTACTTCCACAAGGGCAACAAAAATGATTAGGGGTATGGAATGGCTTCCATATGAGGAGAGATTAATAAGACTAGGTATTAGCCAGGATGGGCAGGGATGGTGTCCCTAGCCTCTGTTTGCCAGAACCTGGGAATGGGTGACAGGGGATGGGTCACTTGATGATTCCCTGTTCTGTTCATTCCCTCTGGGGCACCTGGCACTGGCCACTGTTGGCAGACAGGACAGTGGGCTAAATGGACCTTTGGTCTGACCCAGTATGGCCGCTCTTATGTACTTCCTCGTCTGTCGGTCTGTGTCCCTCTTTGATAGGGTTACTGGACTAGTGGATGGAGGGGAAGTAGTAAATGTGATATATCTTGGTTTTAGTAAGACTTTTGAGACAGTCCCATATGCCATTCTCATAAGTAAACTAGAGAAATGTGGTCTAGATGAAATTACCATAAAGTGGGTGCAAAACTGGTTGAAACACTATACTGAAAGAGAAGTTATCAAAGGTTTTCTATCAAACTGGGCGGACGTATATCATAGGGTCCTGCAGGGGTCAGTCCTGGGTCTGGTACTAGTCAATATTTTCATTAATGACTTCGATAAAGAAGTGGAGAGGAGTATGCTTATAAAATTTGCAGATGACACCAAGATAGGAGGGGTTGCAAACACTTTGGAGGACAGGATTAGAATTAAAAATGACCATGACAAATTGGAGAATTGGTCCAAATTCCACAAGATGAAATTCAATAAAGATAAGTGCAAAGTACTACAGGTAGGAAGGAAAAATCAATTGCACAACTACAAAATGGGAAATGACTGGAAATAACTGGCTAGGTGGTCATATTGCTGAAAAGGATCTAGGGGTTATAATAGATTGTGAATATGAGTCAGCAATGTGATGCAGGTGTGAAAAAGGCTAATATCATTCAGGGTGTATTTACAGGAGTGTTGTGTATAAGACACAGGAGGTAATTGTCCCACTATACTTGGCACTGGTGAGGCCTCAGCTGCAGTACTGTGTCCAGCTCTGGGTGCCACACTTTAGGAAAGATGTGGACAAATTGAAGAGAGTCCAGAGTTGAGTAACAATGTCAGTTCTGCAGAAAAGGACTTGGGGATTACAGTGGACAAGAAGCTGGATATGAGTCAGCAGTGTGCCCTTGCTGCTAAGAAGTCTAATGGCATATTGGGCTGCATTAGTATGACCATTTCCAGCAGATCGAGGGAAGTGATTATTCCCCTCTATTCAGCACTGGTGAAGCCACAACTGGAGTACTGCGTCCAGTTTTGGGCCCAGCACTACAGAAAGGGTGTGGACAAATTGGAGCGAGTCCAGCAGAGGGCAACAAAAAGGATTAGGGGGCTGGGGCACATGCTTTATCAGTCGAGGCTGAGGGAACTGGGGTTATTTAGTCTGCAGAAGAGAAGAATGAGGGGAAATTTGATAGCTGCCTTCAACTACCTGAAAGGGGGTTCCAAAGAGGAGGATCTAGACTGTTCTCAGTGGTAGCAGATGACAGAACAAGAAGGAATGGTCTCAAGTTGCAGTGGGGGAGGTCTAGCTTGGATATTAAGAAAAACTATTTCACTAGGAGGGTGGTGAAGCACTGGAATGGGTTACCCATTCCATACCCAGGGAGGTGGTGGAATCTCCTTCCTTATTGATTTTTAAGGCCCGGCTTAACAAAGCCCTGGCTGGGATGATTTAGCTGGGGTTGGTCCTGCTTTGAGCAGGGGGTTGGACTAGATGACCTCCCGAGATCTCTTCCAACCCTAATTTTCTGTGATTCTATGATTCTAACACAAATGATAAAAGGTTTAGAAAACTTGACCTATGAGAAAAGGTTAAAAAAAAACTGGGCATGTTTAGTCTTGAGAAAAGAGAACTGAGGGAGAACTGATAATATGTTAAGGGCTGTTATAGAGGACAAGGATCAATTGTTCTCCTTGTCCACTGAAGGCAGGACAAGAAGGAATGGGCTTACTCTGCAGCAAGGGAGATTTAGGTGAGATGTAAGGAAAACCTTTCTAACTATAAGGATAGTTAAGTTTTGCAACAGGCATCCAAGGTAGGTTGTGGAATCCCCATCACTGGAGTTTTTAAAAAACAGGTTGGACAAACCCCTGTCAGGGATTGTCTGAGTTTACTTGGCCCTGCCACAGTGCTGTGGGCTGGACCTGATGACTTCAAGGTCCCTTCCTGCACTGCTGTGGTCTGTTGTTTCTTGTCTTATACTTAGATGTGTAAGCTCTTTGGGGCAGGGGCCACTTTTTTTGGTCTGTGTTTGTACAGGGCCTAGCCCAGTGGGACCCTGGGCCATGATTGGGGCTTTTGGGCACTACACTAATACCAGTAATAAGTAATGATCGTAACAATAAAGCAAGGGCAGCTAAAGTGCAGGCCAGAAACTGCAGATCCCAGTCTGCAATGCTCTGTCCCACTCCAAGTGGAGGAGCCTCCCTGCAGAGAATACAGGGCCCAGCATGCTCCATCCCTGTCCAAGCAGGGGGCACCTCCTCAGGGATTATTGCTCCCAGCATGTACCGCCAAATGCTGATCCATTATTTTTAACTGCAGTGGGTGTCAGAGGCCTCCCAACTCCCCATGTAATTAACATCATAGGGCGGAACATTATCTGATGAAGGGAGCTGAAAAGAAAAAAATGAAACTGACTTATTTATATTTTGTGAAGCTTAATTAGAGAGAAGAAAACAATCAGTTTCTTGTCTGAGTCAGCTCTAGCTTTGATATTATGCAGGAAATGTTGATGCAGGGCAGTACTCCCCACCCTGCGTTCTCTACAGAAAAAGAGAGGAGGAGACAGTGTGGCAAGGGACCTTCTTGGCAGCTAACCCAGAGGAGTTTACTCCCAGTGGGAGGAAAATGGGTACAGCTGTCTCTACTGCGTAGCCAACTTTGCCTTCCATAGACGCAATGAATTGAAGACAGAATCCTAGATCTGCCAAAGTCTGGTTTCAGGCCAGGACTTGGGATGGAAACAGCTTTAGTGGTGGGTGATCTTCTGCACTCAGTGGACAGGGAGCAGACATCCATTCTTATCCCATTAGATCTCTTGAGGGCGATGCTTGTGGGGGGGGGCGCATGCAGGGGTTGTCCTCCTCCCCTTTGCTGCTTGGCTTGTACTGAGCATGCTCACATGGATTGAGCATGCTCAGTAACACTGCTGAAGCTGACTGCACTCACTCTGCCCCCCCACTATCAGTAGGCACGGGTCGCCCCTTGGCAGCATTTGACAAAATCAGAGCCTTAACCTGCCTGAGAGAGGCAGCTGGGGTCCGGGGGAACATGTTAGAATGGTTTGAGTCCTTCCTGTACTCAAGCACCTAATAAGTATTGATAGGGAAACTGCATCTCCACCACCAGAACTGCCACCTGTGGAGTCCCACAATCCTATTCAGCATCTACATATTGCCAGTAGGAGGACGGGTAAAGCTACAAGGACTCAAGGCTCAGCAATACGCAGATGACATGCAGCTTTATGTATCTTTCACAACATAGAATCAGAGCCGTAACTAGCTATTTTTGCGTCCGAGGCAAGAATATAAAATTGCGCCCTCCCCGGCTCCTCCGGCTGCGCTGCCCCCCTTTGGCTCTTCCGGCCGCGCCGTGCCCCCCCGCTCCTCCAGCCGCACCACACCCTCCCTCGTGCCTCGCTCCTCCGGCCACACCGCGGCAGCACCTCCCCCACTCGCTTTTTTTTTTGCTTGGGGCAGCGGCAAAAAAGTTAGTCCCGGCCTTGCACTCCCTGCCCCAGCTCATCTCTGCTCCGCCTGTGGAACAAACTCCTAGAAGAACTAAGGACCATCACAAACCTTGCAACCTTCCACTCCAAGTGCAAGGTGCATTTCTTAGACCTACCTTCTCCAATATAAACATAGAACAGAGTCAATATTCTTTTTAAAAAGTACCAAAACAAATGAGTCCACTGAACATACATTTTTAAAATAAGCAAGCCTAGACAGCATATGCTCAAGAGTCCTAAAAGAGTAGGCTAAGGAGATCTCTGGCTCATTGATGTTAATCTTCAATCAATCTTGGAATACCAGGGAAATTCTAGATGACTGGAAGAGTGCTAATGTTGTGCCAATATTCAAAAAGGATAAGCAAAATGAATAGGGTAACTATAAGCTGGTTAGCCTGACATCAAACCCGGGAAAAGTAATGGAAAAGCAGATATGGGATTCAATTAAGATAGAATGGGAATGTAATTAATGCCAGTTAGCATGGGTTTGAAGAAAATAGATCTTGTCAAACAACCCTGAGATCATTTCTTGAGTTTACAAGTTCGGCTGATAAAGGTGACTGCATGGATGTAATATGTAATATAGTTCGACTTTTGTAAGGCATTTGACTTGATAGCACATGACATTCCGATTAAGCACTCTGCACCATCAACAAAGCACACATTAAACTGATTACTTCCTAGCTAACTGACAGATCTCAAAAAGTAGTTGTCATTGGGGAATCATTGAATATCGGTACTAGGCCCAATGCTATCCAGTATTTTTATCTGTGGTCTGGAAGTAAATGCAAAATCACTGCTGATAATTTGTGCATGACACAAAGATTGGCAGAGTGGTAAATAATGATGAGGCCAGGCCTGTTGTACGGCGTGAGCTGGATTGCTTGGCAAACCGGACCCATTCAAACAAAGTGCATGTTAATACAGTCAAATGCAAGGTCATACATCTGGGAATGAAGAATGTAGGCCGTACCTACTGAATGGGGGACTGTATCCTGGAAATCAGGGACTCTGAAAAGGATTTGGAGGTCATAATGGAGAAGCAACTGAACACGAGCTCCCATTGTGAGGCTGTGCCAAAAAGGCTAATTAGTGAGACCGATACTGGAATACAGCATCTGTTCTGGTGTCAAACATTTTAAAAAGTATTTTGAAAACTAGAGAGGGTGCAGAACAGAGCCACAAAAATGGTTCAAAAGCAGGAAAAAATGTCTTACAGTAAGAAACGTAAAGAGCTCAATCTATTTAGTTTATCTAAAAGAAGATTGAGAGGTGACTTGAATATGGTGTGTAAGTACCTTCACAGGGAGAAAACACTGGGTGCTAGAGAACTCTTTAATCTAATGGAGAAAGGCACAACAAGACCAGTGCCAAAGAAATTCAAATGAGAGGCAAGGCACAAATTTTTAACAGTAAGGTTGATTAACAGTGGAACAGACTACCAAGGGAAGTGATGGATTCTCCATCTCTTGACTTCTTCAGAATAATACTGAATGCTTTTCTGGAACATATGATTGCCTTAAAATCTATGGAACTCAAATTGCACAGTTCTCTCCCTCGGGAGAGGATGAGAGAGAGAATGAGGGCTTGTCTACATGGCTAGATAGTTCACAGCAAACGAGGGTGTGCAGTAGCATGGATACCTGACACATGTCCTTTGGCCATTGATAGGAGATCAGCCAATGAGCCCAGTGCAATCTCCATATCAAACGGGGGCTGCATTATATAGGAGTGTCACAGTTACAGGACTAGCTCTACCTTGGTCCCCTTTCTGGTCTCTCTGAGAGCACCTCCTGAGGTGTTAGAGCTCCTGTCCTTCTCTGTGTTGGGGTGGAATCTCACAATTCCACTACAGAGTAATTATACAGGAAGAAAGTTACGATATTCCAGAATAATATCCATGTGGGCAGTTATACTGGCATAATTATACTTAGGGTTACCATATCTCCAGATTTTCCCAGACATGACCTCTTTTTTTCACCTTCCGCCCTCCGTCCAGGCGGATTTTTGAAATTAGAGGAAATGTCCTGGATTTTTGTGGAGCAGATGTTGCAGCTCAGAAAGAGCCATCCCCAAACCCTGATTAGTCCCTCCCCTGCATCTGCAGCTGCCAGATCCCATCTGGGCCCAGCCCAGCCCACCTGCCCCGCCAGGTAAGCAGAGCTGCCAAGCCTGCCCTGCCACAGAGCCTGAGAGCCTGGCTGGGAGGGGTGATAAGGCCAGGCCTCAGCTCCCTGCCCTGGGGAAGGAGAGAGGCCCACAGGGAGGCATCCTAGGCCTGCACCAACTGCCCTGCCACTGTGACAGGGAGTGACACTGCTCCCCACCTCGAGAGTGAGGCTGCAGGTACCACTTCTAACACTCCTCAGGTACCCCTCCCAGTACACACACACCCTCCAGCACCCCCAAATACCTCTCCCAGTACACACATTCTCCAGTACCCCCAAATATCCCTCCTAGTCTACATACACCCTCCAGCACCTTCAAATACCCCTCCCAGTACACACACATCCTTCCAGCACCTCCGTACCTCCTCCAGCACCCTGAAATACCCCTCCCAGTACACACATCCCTCCAGCACCCTCCAAATACCCCTCCCAGTACATACACACCCTCCAGCACCTCCAAATACCTCTCCAGCACCCCCAAAATAAATACCCCCTCCAGCTCTCCCTCCCTCCCACCCCCCAGCAGTGTCCTCTGTTTGGGAACTTGAAATACGGTAACCCTAGTTATACTGCTATCTTCAGGCCAGTCAATTTTCCCATGCAGACAAGCCCTTAGGTCAGGCCCTAGCTAAACTACCCTGTGTAAACTAACCACTTGCCATCCTCCAGGTCTGCCTGGGTTTCACACACCTGCATTTCCTGCCTTTGGGAACCTGCGACCAGTGACATTGACCAACAACTTTCTTAAAACCAATATTTCTGTTTATTTCATGTAGTAGCTGGAACAAAATATTAGAGGAAAATGATTTTAAACCAACAAGCACCTTACACCGATATTTAGTCTCATCTAACCTTCACTTCGCTGGAAGCTAAATTAGATAGGCTTTTCTCTTAATTTACAGGAACCGAACAGAATCAATTGACATTATCCTAACAGGCTCAAATGCTCCTGAGAGACTGAGGGTCTCTCTCATACCAGGTGTCTGTAACAAAGTTTTGTCAGAATAGCTATATTGGTTAGAGTGGTGTGTGTCTGTGGTCCACATACCTAGCCAACATAGCTATTGTGCTGCCAAACCTCCAAGTAGATGCAGCTCTGCTGACAGAAGAGTGCTTCCATCAGCATAGCTAGTGTTGTTCGGGGAAGAGGGGTGACCATACTGACAGAAAATCACCTTCTGTTGGCATAGGCTGCGGCTACCATAGGGGGCTCTGGCAGTATTGCTTTTATGGTATAGCTATACTGGCAAAGCATTTGTAGTATAGGCAAAGCCTCAGTGTGACCCACTGTGTTCACACTGATTTGGGTGCTTCCCAAGGAGAGCAGACTAAAGCCATTAAGGCTATTAGCTCTGTCATTGTCTTTTAATATCCCTTTAGTATAAAATGTAAGGTAAAAGGGCCTCCTCCTCTTTCCCCAGTGTTGAAACTGTCTCATTCCATTTTAGGCCTTGTCTACACTTAGAAGTTTTGCCAGCAAAACTACCCTGGTGTAGACGTAGTTATCCCAGTATAAAAGTGCTTATGCCAGTAAAGTTTATTCTAATCTGGTGAAGTACTTTATACCAGTAAAACAGTGTCTACACTAGGAATTTTACTGGCATAGCTATGTCATCAAAAGCTTTGTCTACACCAGGGGTCGGCAACCTTTCAGAACTGGTGTGCCAAGTCTTCATTTATTCACTCTAATTTAAGGTTTCGTGTGCCAGTAATACATTTTAACGTTTTTAGAACGTCTCTTTCTATAAGTCTATAATATATAACTAAACTATTGTATGTAGAGTAAATAAGGTTTTTAAAATGTTTAAGAAGCTTCATTTAAAATTAAATTAAAATGCAGAGTCACCCGGACCGGTGGCCAGGACCCGGGAAGTGTGAGTGCCACTGAAAATCAGCTCGTGTGCCGCCTTTGGCACCAATGCCATAGGTTGCCTACTCCTGGTCTACACTGCCAATTGAACGACAAAACTTTTGTCATTCACAGGTGCTTAAAAAAGCCCTCCCCCCGCCCCCGAAAGACAAAAAGTTTTCTGGTGGCAAGTGGCAGTGTAAACAGCTCGTTGTTGGCAGGAATACTCTCCTGTCAACAACACGAACCCCGCTCATAAGGGGTGGAAGTATTTTGTTGGCAAAAGTGCCGACAAACAGCATTTACACTGCCCGATTTTTAGCGACACGGCCATGTCGCTAAAATCTGTGTAGTGTAGACAAACCCGAAAATCACTCCCCTTACCAACATAATTATGCCAGTAAAATTTTATAAGTGTAGACCAGGCCAGTCAAGCACATAAATCACATGTTCGGATACTGATCAAAATATGCCATTCATACAGACACTCCTACCCAAACATTTGGCCACCACTTACGGTGCCATAAATTTTGAGTGTGACCTTGGGAAGGTGCTCAATCTCTCTGGATCCAGGTCTCATTCTCACTCTTTATTTTGATTGTCAACTCTTTGGGTCAGGGACTGTCTCTTACTACTTGTCTTACAATGGGGACGTATTCTCAGTTGGGGCCTCTAGGCACTACAGTAATATGAGTTTCTATCAATTTTTATTATGCTAAAAGAAGATTCTTAAGGTTGCAAAGTCAAGCACTCAAAAGTTAAAAGGCAGTAGTTTTCAAACTTTTTAGGCTGCATACCTCTTTACAAAGAATGTAGTCTACTGCGTACCGATCACTTCCCAAAACCCAATACGAATACCCTCTTGTAGCTGTCCGACCTGACTTTGTCACACTATGAAAACAGAAGAAAAGGTCTGTAAGGGTAATATGATTCAACACAATGTGCAATCCCCGGAGTGTGTTGTCCTTGATACAATTATTTATTATTAATTATTATAATAATTTATTATTTATTATTATGAGCAATTTTATTATATATACTTTTACTTTGGATAAAAATGGTTCCTCAAACAAATTTCCAGGTGTTCTTCTTTGAGTGATGTGCCTGTGGGTGCTCCACTTGTAGGTGCGGCAGTGACCCCTGCGGCTGGAATCGGAGATCTTCATCAGCAGTGCCTGTCGCACGGCACATGCACACCCCTCTTTCTCACGCTGTGAGCGGGAAGTGTATATAGTGATGTGCAGTCCGACCGCCCACAGTTCCTTCTTTACCGCCTTTGGTCTGAGATGGAATCCACAGCAGAGCCCACTTCTCCTATTTCCCTCACTAGATACCTTTTAGTGTAGTGCAGTTACTATTTTCTTCTTCTCCTTTCTTTCTTCTATCTATATTTTGTGTGTGTGTTTTAACTTTACCTTCACCATTATTTCATAGCTTAGGTTTCCGTTTCCCCGCTTCCCACCTTTCCTGACTGGCAAGCCTTTTTACTTCACCCGTATGCCCAGATCCCCCAAGTTTAAGAGGTGCGTTTCTTGTGGAGCCACCTTCATGATAACAGACGGCTACCCATGGTGCATTCGCTGTCTGGGAGAGGGACACATCCCACAAAAGTGTTCCCACTACTTTGGCCTGAAACCCAGAGCCAGAAAAGACGAGGACATTAGATTAAAACTTCTCTTCATGGAGGAATCACTGTGACCAGCATTGAACCCTGGCCTGCACTCTTCCCCAGATAGTCCCTCACACTGCCAGGTCATCTGCCGATTCTTATTCCCCGCATCCCTTGAAGAGAAAGTCTTCCCTTTCTCAATCGGACAAAAAGAAACGGGCTCCCTCCTCACACTTTGAGGCACAGCCAACCAGAACACCATCCCTGGCAAGGTCTCACCTCAACAAAATCTGACAGGGGACAAAGTTCCAGGGGCCATCCAAGTACCTCCAGAACTGACACGAAAAAAATGGTGTAAAGACCCTACCCGGGCAGACCTACACCTGTCAGCACTGTTTCCCAGCTCTGGTGACTGAGACAGGCCAACTTCAGGAGTTATGGCACTGACACAAGTGCTGGCACCAGTGTCCTTTCCAACATCAATGAGACAGCATTGAGCAAGCCTTCGGCACCATCAAAATCTTTGGCACTGGCCAAGTGGTCGGCACCAGCCAAGTTGTCGGCACCATCTACAGGCACTTCAGGGGAATACACCCTTCCTCCACCACCGCGTCATATACTGGCACCAATGATGCTTTTCCCCCCTCCACAAGATTTTAGATGCCCTAAACACCTGCTGGTATCTGACCCTCCCGACTCCACTACTCCAACGTGACCTCCCCCTACTTCCACCCTCCTCTCCAGACTCACGGCACTCCTCTCTTTCTCTACCGAGGATGGCATCTCCCTTCCCCAGCGATGAGGGAGCGATGGAACCCTCCTCTTCCTCCTCCTCATCTACCAGGCAAATCACACCTGCTCATCTTCACTATCCACAATCAACATCTAGTCCACAATCTTGGCGTGGACTACAATGGATGCAGCCACATGTTCCACTCCCTCCACACTGACCATATTAGGACCCGTGGGCCATGTACAGTGCACAGTTCAGGAACCCACCCAGGTAGCAAAGCTGGAGACCTACACCTCTTCTCCGTTGGTCTCTCACCCTCCGGAGGTTGAAGCCCCACCAGCACCAACTGAAGAGGAGGGACAGGAGGAGGAGGCTCCACCAACACTAGCTTTTTCTTCCTCCTCCTGATGAGACTATCATGTCTCCACCTCCTATATCTGCCAAAGACTTCAGACACGTTTGGACTTATTCTGCAGGATTGCAGACTCCCTGCGATTCCTTTGGAGGCAGTCAAGGACCAGCAGCATAAGCTGCTTGATATCCGTTGCTAGGCCGAAGGGCAAGACTGTAAATTGGAAATGGTGTTGGTTGATGGTGAAGCGCAGGAACCAGCAGTGGGCTGGACGGATGGCGATGTGAAAGTAGGCATCTTTCATATCGAGGGCAGCGTACCAATCCCCCGGATCCAGGGATGGGATAATAGCGCCAAGGGAGACCATACGAAAACGTGCCTTGACCAAAAATTTGTTTAGTTTGCACAGGTCCAAAATGGTCCCAATTGCTTTGGGAATGAGGAAATATCTGGAGTAAAACCCTTTCCCTCTTAGGTCCAGAGGGACCTCTTCCACTGCTCCTACTTTGAGGAGGGCCCGCACCTCCTGCAGAAGGAGTTGCTCGTGAGAGGGGTCCCTGAAGAGGGACAGGGATGTGGGGTGGGAGGGAGGGGGCGAGGAGAACTGAAGGGTGTATCCCGCCTCCACCATGCGAAGGACACAGCGGTCCGATGTTATACGGGACCAAGCACGGTAAAAATGGGACAGGTGGTCCCTGAAACATAGAGGAGGATCCGGTATAAGGGTCGGTACGCTGTCCTCGATCGCAGCTTCAAAACCCTTGCTTATTTCCCGGCTGCGGCTTGCCTTGGCCGTGGCTTTGGCCCTGGTTAGGCGTGTTGTTACATCTACGCCTGTTATCCCTGCCCCTTCTGCGGTACGGTCCCTGTCTAGGACGAGGGTGGTATTGCCTCTGCGATGGTTGGGGCTTAAAGGATTTCCTCTGTGTCACTGGGGTGTGCATTCCCAACGACTTGAGGGTTGCTCAAGAGTCTTTGAGGCTATGCAATCTGGCATCCGTCTGGCCTGAGAACAAGCCTGACCCTTCGAACGGGAGGTCTTGCAAGGTGTTTTGTACCTCTGGGGGAAGGCTGGAAGCCTGTAGCCATGCCGAGCGCCTCATCACCACTCCTGACGCGATTGTCCTGGCCGCTGCGTCCGCGGAGTCAAGAGAGGCCTGCAAAGAGGTTTTGACTACTGCCTTCCCCTCGTCCACCAGGGCAGCGAACTCTGGTTGTGAACCCTGGGGCAGGGAGTCCTTAAACTTGGAGACTGATGCCCAAGAATTGAAATTGTCTCTGTTCAGCATCGCTTGTTGGTTAGCGATCCTCAACTGGAGGCCCCCGGACGAGTAGACCTTCCTACCAAGTAAGTCCAAGCGCTTTGCCTCCTTGGCCTTGGGGGCCGAGGCTTGCTGGCCATGCCGCTCTCGTTCGTTGACCGCAGAGACGACCAGCTAACAGGGTGCTGGGTGAGAAAAGAGAAAGTCGAACCCCTTGGAGGGGGCGAAGTACTTCCTCTCTATGCCTTTCGCAGTTGGTGCGCTGGAGGCCGGTGTTTGCCACACTGTCTTATAGTTCGACTGTACTGTTTTTATGAGTGGGAGTGCAATCCTGGAGGGACCTTCCAGGCTTAGGATGTCAACCATGGGGTCCTCCTGCTCTACAGTCTCCTCCGCCTGCAACCCCAGATTGAGGGCTACTCGGCGGAGCAGATCCTGGTGCGCCCGATGGTCAATCGGGGGAGGGCCGGACACTGTCATGCCTGCCATGGCTTCATCTGGTGAGGAGGAAGAGGTTAGGGCCTTCTGTGCGTTGTCCTCTTCCTGCAACTCTGCACCTACTGGGCGCTCCTCTGGGGTCTGTCCTATAGTGTGGGCCTGAGACGGTGCCGGGCTTGGTGCCGAGTCGGCTCTTTCTTGCTCCGGTGGTCTGGAGACCGTGGCCTCCTTGCGCGAGGAGGGGCGCCCCTGCGGGGAGCGGGACCGGTGTCTCAAGGGGCCAGATCTCGAGGTCCTGGACGGGGGGGCCTTGCTGGTGGTAGGCCCAAGGGGTCCAGAATGGCCATAGTCCTGGCTGGCCTCACTGTGGGTGCCAAGCAGCTTCGTGTTGCCTACCGGCTGGTGTCCTGTGGGCAAATCTGCTGGACAGGCCCAAGTCTGCCTCCGAAACCACAGACGGTGACCTGGATGGCCACGGTGGTGCCGTGGGACGGTGCCGGTCCGGGGTCGGAGAGTAGTACCTCCGGGACCGGGACCGGGAGCAACCTCTTGCTGACCTGGACCTGGATCAGTACCAGTGACCTCGGGACCAGGAACGACTGCAAGTGGTCGGTCTTGGGGATCGCGTGGTTGACACGTCCCGGTGCCTACTCGAGTAGGGCTGCTGGGTCGGTGCCGGGCGCTTATTGGGGCCTGATGGCTGTGCGGCCCTCTGCGCCGAGGGTAGCCTGGAGTCTACCGAGGTGGAGCTCGACCGGGAACGGCGCCGTGAATGGTGCCGAGATGGTGACCGTGATGGGCGCACCATTGCCAGCTTGCCTCTGGATGGCAGACTTGGCAGATTATCTTTGGCTTGGAGGGGGCCCTCAGCGGACAATTCGATGAAGTCCTTTGCTGCCTCAAATGTGTCCGGGGTGGAGGGCTGTTCCAAAAGCTTCTCCAGCCCTTCCTCCTCACTCGATGAGCCTATCCCGAGGCTCGACGGGCCTTTCAGCGCCGGAGCCACTGGCATCGGGATCTGTCCTGGGGTCGCCACTCCCTTAGGCTCATTCGAGGTCTTCGCGGGCGCTGCCCTCTTATGCAGGGAGCGTCCTCGGGCCTTGGGTTGGCCCTTCGATTTTGCCAGTGAAGATGACCGGTGCCGGGGGCGGTCTTGCTGTGTCGGTGCCGTCGGCTTATGGTGCCCCGCCAGTACCGGATCACGAACCGATGCCGGGGCACTCCGCACCGAAGTTGACGGTGCCGCGGCCTGATGCATCGAAGTGGAGGGCTGTAATGCAGCCTCCATGAGAACTGCTTAAGGCGAAAGTCCCTCTCTTTCTTTGTCCTGGGCTTGAAGGCCTTACAAATCTTGCAGCGCTCTTTTTGGTGTGCTTCCCCCAGGCAACGGAGGCATGAGTCGTGGGGATGGCTTATCTGCATAGGCTTGCGGCACGTGGCACAAGCCTTGAAGCCTTGGGCGTGCGGCATGCCCCGCCGCCCAGGGCCGGTGTCGGGATCGACCAAACACCTAACACAAAGGAGCTTAACTACTACTAAAGAACTGTTAACTGCTAAGATTAACACTAGGTACTAAAGAACAGATAACTGCTAAGAAGAACACTAACTATTAATGCTAAGGGACACTCTCAAGCGAGAGACAGAGTTGTTCCAACGCCGTCACGGACGGTAAGAAGGAACTGAGGGAGGGTTGGTGGAGGGAAAGGAACTCTGACGCAAACATTGTTGGGCTGTGTCCACCAAAGTAGAGAGTCCTTGGCTCTCACTAGTATGGATAAGAGCTTGTGGAGACTGTGTTTGTGGGGGAGATATACTGTACAGAGCCATTCCTGAGGATATTGTATGTATAGCTTTGTCTGTCTGACCATGAAAGTGGCCACTGCCATGTGGCCTAGAAGCTGGAGGCACGTTCTGGCAGAGATCTGGGGGCAGATCCGTGCGTTGGATACCAGATCTACTATAGCCGAGAATCTGTGAGGTGGTAGGACTGCTTTGGCTTGTATGGCATCCAACTGTGCATTGATGAATACCAGCTGTTTTACTGGTGTTAAAGTGGACTTTTCTAGGTTTACAAGGAGGCCAAGATTTGTGAACAGGTCCATTGTTATGTGGATGGCTCGGAGAGCATTGGTCTCAGATAGGACCTTGAGGAGGCAGTCATCCAAGTATGGAAAGATGATGACTCCTTGTTTCCTTAGGTAGGCCGTGACTACCATGAGGACCTTGGAGGACACCTGTGGTGCCATGTATAGTCTCAAGGGCACTACTTTGTACTGGTAGTGGTCAGTGCCAATGACGAACCGGAGGAATCGTCTGTGGCAGGATGTATGGAGATATGAAAGTATGTGTCTTGGAGGTCCAGGGCAGAGAACCAGTTCCCCTGTTCCAGTGCTGGGGTAAAAGTGGAGAGGGTAACCATCTTGAAGTGTTGCAGTTCAACAAACTGGTTTAGATTGCAGAGGTCCAGGATGGGTCACCAGCTGCCGGATTTCTTCTGGATGAGGAAATAGTAGGAGTAGAAACCCTGTCCCATATACTGGGATGGGACCGGGTTCTATGACTCCCAGCTGCAGAAAATGTTCTATTTCTCCTGGTAGAATGGAATTGTGAGAGGGAATGGAATTGTGAGAGGGGTCCCTGAGGAAGAATGGGGGGAGCGTGGCGGAGCGGGATAGATAGGAAGGGGATGGAGTATCCTTCCCTGATTATCTCTAGAACCCACATGGGAGAGGGAGGGATAGCTCAGTGGTTTGAGCATTGGCCTGCTAAACCCAGGGTTGTGAGTTCAATCCTTGAGGGGGCCATTTAGGGATCTGGGGCAAAAATCTGTCTGGGGATTGGTCCTGCTTTGAGCAGGGGGTTGGACTAGATGACCTCCTGGGGTCCCTTCCAACCCTGATATTCTATGTCCAAGGTAATTAGTCTCCAAGATGGGAAAATCAGAGCTAGTCGGTCACCAAAGTGGTGGAATTTCAAAGATGGTGTGAATGACTGGACTATGGGGAGGCTTCTCAGGGCCTCGATCACACCTTCAAAATTGTTGCTTCGGTGGGGGTGTGTGAGAGGTATCCTCTTGGGGAGTGGGCTGTCTATGTTTGGTAGGAGGCCCTTGTCTTCGGTTCTGGGTGTCATAGTGCTGTTGAGGGGTGTTAGGCTGTTGTCGGGATTGTTGGGGGAGATGATATTTCCCTGGGTGTCTCTGCAGTGCTGGCATGTAGATGCTGAGAGATCAGTGTGTAGTCTTTAAGGGAGTGCAGAGAATCATCCATGCGCTCTGAGAATAGTTTCTGGCTGTCAAAAGGCAAGTCCTCTACCGTGGTTTGTACCTCCTTAGAAAAACTTGAGAGATGGAGCCATGATGCACATCTCAGACCACAGCAGTCACGATGGATTGGACAGTGGTGTCTGCAGAGTCTAATGAGGCTTGTAGGGTTGTACAGGCAAAGAGGTGCCCTTCCGATATCAGGGACTGGAATTGCTCTTTCTTGGCCCCCAGTAAGTCATGACAGAGTTCTTCCAATTTAGAGTAGTTTAGGTAATTATACTTGGCCATGAGAGTTTCATAGTTGTAGATTTTAAAATGGGAGTATGGCTGATGAGTATGCTTTGCGACCAAATAGATCTAGGCATTTCCAGTCCCTGTCTGGATGACTGGAATGGGATTGCTATTGACAGCCTCTTTTCTTGCACCGCATTAACCACCAAAGAATTTGCGGTGGGGTGCGAGAACAGAAATTCCGCATTCTTTGCCAGGACAGAATATTTTTTGTTGGCGCCTTTGCAGGTCAGAGAGATGGATGACGGAGACTGCCCGAGCACCTTCGCAGGGTCGAGAAGAGCCTCATTGATCAGTAGTGTGATCTTGGAGTATTCTTGCCAGCAAGTTAAAAAAGTATGGATTGGATGAATGGACTGTAAGGTGGATAGAAAGCTGGCTAGATTGTCGGGCTCAACAGGTAGTGATCAACGGCTCAATGTCTAGTTGGCAGCCGGTATCAAGCGGAGTGCCCCAAGGGTGGGTCCTGGGGCCAGTTTTGTTCAACATCTTTATTAATGATCTGGATGATGGGATTAATTGCATCCTCAGCAAGTTTGCAGATGACATTAAACTGGGAGGAGTGGTAGATACGCAGGAGGGTAGGGATAGGGTCCAGAGTGACCGAGACAAATTGGAGGATTGGGCCAAAAGAATCTAATGAGGTTCAACAAGGACAAGTGCAGAGTCCTGCACTTAGGAAGGAAGAATCCCATGCACCACTACAGGCTGGGGACCGACTGGCTAGGCAGCAGTTCTGCAGAAAAGGACCTGGGGATTACAATGGATGAGAAGCTGGATATGAATCAGCAGTGTGCCATTGTTCCAAGAAGGCCAGTGGCATATTGGGCTGCATTAGTAGGAGCACTGCCAGCAGATCGAGGGAAGTGATTATTCCCCTCTATTCGGCACTGGTGAGGCCAGATTTGGAGTATTGCGTCCAGTTTTGGGGCCCCCACTACAGAAAGGATGTGGACAAATTGGAGAGAGTCCAGTGGAGGGCAATGAAAATTATTAGGGGCCTGGGGCACATGGCTTATGAGGAGAGGCTGATGGAACTGGGCTTATTTAGTCTCCAGAAGAGAAGAGTGAGAGGGGATTTGATAGCTGCTTTCAACTACCTGAAAAGGGGTTCCAAAGAGGATGGATCTAGACTGTTCTCAGTGGTGGCAGATGACAGAACAAGGAGCAATGGTCTCAAGTTGCAGTGGTGGAGGTTTAGGTTGGATATTAGGAAACACTATTTCACTAGGAGGGTGGTGAAGCACTGGAATGCGTTACCTAGGGAGGTGGTGGAATCTCCTTCCTTAGAGGTTTTTAAGGCCCGGCATGACAAAGCGCTGGCTGGGATGATTTAGTTGGGGTTGGTCCTGCTTTGAGCAGGGGGTTGGACTAGATACCTCCTGAGGTCTCTTGCAACCCTGATAGTCTATGATTCTATGATTACACAGCCCTGATTCATCCCCAGAGAATGGTCCATTGTATGCACTGAATGAGATGGGGTCCTATGTGTATCCAAGGATAAAAGATATGAGATATATTTAGGATATAGAGGTGAAATAAGTAGGACTGTCAAGCGATTAAAAAATTAATCATGATTAATCGCGGACAACTGATCGGTACTGTAACCAAAAAGTGGGACCAGTTCAAGCAGATAGTGACTGACACAGCAATAACATCTCTTGGACCAAAGAAAAGAACACATCAGGATTGGTTTGATGAGAACCAAGAAGGAATATGCTCAGCATTGGAAGTAAAGAGAAAAGCCTTTATCAAATGGCAGAATAACCCCCCCTCAGTCTCTAAACGGGACCATTTCAAGTACCTTCAGAGCAAAACACAGAAAGACCTCCGTCAGATACAAGACAACTGGTGGGAGAGCAAAGCCAAAGAAATTGAGCACTATGCTGAGACCCACCACTTAAAGATGTTCTTTAGTGCTATTAAGACTGTCTATGGACCCTTTAAACCAAGGACCACCCCATTGCTCTCATTAGACAACACAATGCTGATTAAAGATAAAGAAGGCATCAACGAAAGATGGCGAGAACACTTTAGCAACCTTCTCAATAGACCATCAACCGTCAATAATAATGTCCTTAATGAAATTCCACAACAACCTGCTCTGACAGATCTTGACTTTCTGCCCACTATAGATGAGATGAAGAAAGCTGTTAGCCAGATGAGTTCAGGGAAAGCTCCTGGAAAAGATGGGATATCAGCAGAGAGAGAGAAAGCAGCAGGGCCAGCAGCACTAGCAGCATTCCACAGCGTGATCATCAACATCTGGGAGGATGAAAACATACCACAGGACCTTCGCGATGCTACTATTGTCTCTCTTTTCAAGAACAAAGGCAGCAAAGCAGAATGTGGAAACTATAGAGGCATATCCCTCCTCTCTGTTGGAGAGAAGATCATCGCCCACATCATCTTGAACCGCCTAATAGCCAGTATTTCCGAGGCAAATCTACCTGAAAGTCAATGTGGTTTTCGACCTGGCCGGAGCACGGTCGACATGGTGTTTGCTGTCAGACAAATACAAGAGAAGTGCATTGAACAGAACATGCACCTGTATGCTGTCTTCATAGATCTGACAAAGGCATTTGATACTGTCAACAGGGAAGCCCTTTGGACCATTCTAACACAACTTGGCTGCCCAAGAAAATTTGTCCAGATTATACGCCTTTTTCATGACAGCATGACAGGCGAAGTATTGTCTGATGGAGCCACATCAGCCCCCTTTAACATCACCAACGGCGTGAAACAAGGATGTGTTCTCGCTCCTGTCCTATTTAACCTGTTCTTTGCATGTGTTCTTAACCATGCAATAAAAGATCTGGACCGAGGTATATACTTGAAATACCAGCACGATGGTTCACTTTTTGACCTCCGTCGCCTGAATGCAAAGACTAAGACAGTGCAAAAACTCCTTCGTGAGGCACTCTTTCCTGACGACTGTGCCCTCATGGCTCACACTGAAAATGATCTTCAGCACATTGTGAACAAGTTTGCTGAGGCCTCGCAACTTTTCGGACTAACTATCAGCCTCGGAAAGACAGAAGTTCTCCATCAACCTGCACCTGGATCAAATGCTTCTGTCCTGAGTATCTCCATCGACGGCACTCAGCTGAAAGTAGTGGAGAACTTTAAATATCTGGGTAGTGTCATATCCGGTGATGGATCACTGGATAATGAGATCAATGCACGAATATCCAAAGCAAGCCAGGCACTTGGCTGTCTGCGTGTCAAAGTTTTAAATCACCACAACATCCAGATGTCAACAAAACTGCTTGTGTACAGAGCTGTTGTTCTTTCGCACCCGTACAAAAGAGATGAAAGATGGACACTATATAGGTGTCACATCAAGCAGCTCAAAGCATTTCACATGCGCTGCCTCCATAACATCACGAAGATCCGCTGGCAAGACAAAGTGCCCAATCTTGAGGTCCTCGAGAGAGCCCAGATGACAAGCATCGAAATGATGATCATGAAGTCACAGCTACGTTGGACCGGTCATGTCAGCCACATGGATGCCAACAGAATCCCCTGCCAGCTTCTGTATGGTGAACTCTTCCAGGGCATCCGGCATATAGGTCATCCACGGAAACGTTACATGGACACCATCAAAGCCAATCTGCACTACAGCAGTATCAAACCTAGGGACCTTGAGTATGCCGCCAGCGACAGAACACAGTGGCGTGCAACAGTCAGAAATACCTGCATCGCCTTTGAGGAAGACCGCTGCGGGCATCTACAAGAGGCACGCGAATGACGTCACAGAGCATCAGCAGCGCACAATCCACTGACCGTGAACTTCCCATGCACCATCTGCAGCAAAATGTGCACCTCTAGAATTGGCTTGTACAGTCACCAGAGGGCACACCATAAGACCAACAACTGATGATCTGCACAGATTTGTCATCATCGGATTCGATGGACTACCAAGACCATTTATTTAAATATTTTTGGATGTTTTCTACATTTTCAAATGTATTGATTTCAATTACAACACAGAATACAAAGTGTATAATGCTCACCTTATATTTATTTTTAATTACAAATATTTGCACTCTAAAAAACAAAAAAAATTGTATTTTTCAGTTCACTTAATACAAGTACTGTAGTGCAATCTCTTTATCATGAAAGGTGAACTTATAAATGTAGAATTATGTACAAAAAATAACTGCATTTAAAAATGAAATAATGTAAATCCTACAAGTCCACTCAGTCCTACTTCAGCCAATCGCTCAGACAAATAAGTTTGGTTACAATTTGAAGGAGATAATGCTGCTTGGTTCTTGTTTACAATGTCACCTGAAAGTGAGAACAGGTGTTCGCATGGCACTGTTGTAGCCGGCGTCGCAAGATATTTACACGCCAGATCCGCTAAAGATTCATATGTCCCTTCATGCTTGAGCCACCATTCCAGAGGACGTGTGTCCATGGTGATGACAGGTTCTACTCAATAACAATCCAGAGCAGTGTGGACCAACGCATGTTCATTTTCATCATCTGAGTCAGATGCCACCAGAAGGTTGATTTTCTTTTTTGGTGGTTTGAGTTCTGTAGTTTCCCTATTGGAGTGTTGCTCTTTTGAGACTTCTGAAAGCATGCTCCACACCTCGTCCCTCTCAGATTTTGGACGGCACTTCAGATTCTTAAACCTTAGGTCGAATGCTGTAGCTATTTTTAGAAATCTCACATTGGTAGCTTCTTTGCGTTTTGTCAAATCTGCTGTGAAAGTGTTCTTAAAATTAACATGTTCTGGGTCATCATCCGAGACTGCTATAACATGAAATATATGTCAGAATGTGGGTAAAACAGAGCAGGAGACATACAATTCTCCCCCAAGGAGTTCAGTCACAAATGTAATGAACGCATTATTTTTTTAACGAGCATCATCAGCATGGAAGCATGTCCTCTAGAATGGTGGCCGAACCATTAAGGGGCATACGAATGTTTAGCATATCTGGCACATAAATACCTTGCAATGCTGACTACAAAAGTGCCATGCGGATGCCTGTTCTCACTTTCAGGTGACATTGTAAATAAGAAGCAGGCAGCATTATCTCCCGTAAATGTAAACAAACTTGTTTGTCTTAGTGATTGGCTGAACAAGAACTAGGACTTAGTGGGCTTGTAGGCTCTAAAGTTATACATTGTTTTGTTTTTGAGTGCAGTTATGTTACAAAAAGTATCTACATTTGTAAATTACACTTTCACAGTAAAGAGATTGCACCACAGTACTTGTATGAGGTTAATTGAAAAATACGATTTCTTTTGTTTATCATTTTTAAAGTGTAAATATTTGTAATCAAAAATAATAATATCAAGTGAGCTCTGTACACTTTGTATTCTGTGTTGTAACAGAAATCAATATATATGAAAATGTAGAAAAACATCCAAAAATATTTAATAAATTTCTATTGGTGTTCTATTGTTTAATAGTGTGATTAATTTTTAATTTTCAATCATGATTAATTTTTTTAGTTAATCGCGTGAGTTAACTGCAATTAATCGACAGCCCCAGAAATAAGTATTAATGTGGTAAGATAGGGCCTTCATAATTTAGCCAAACAAGGCCTCAAGCCTAAAGATAGACTTGGCATAAAGAACTAACCAGTAAGTGACCCTAGGTCACAAGTTGTCACAAGACAGCAATGTCTGTATATTAGAAGATGCCATAAGGTAGAATGGTGCGTGAAGTCAGCATTGTTAAAATGCTGGTGTTTAGGAAATATAGATTGCAATGTACTAGTGAGAGTATTTGGGGGATTTTTGCAGAGCTAGGGTGTCAGCAGTGTGCTAACAATAAGTTTTGGTGATTGAGTGACATAAATGTTAACGAGTACAAGGGAAACTAACACTCTAGCCTATGAAAAATGGGGCACCCCAAATTTAGGGGTGTGTGGAAGTATAGATAAAGAAAAGGGGTTAAAACCTTCATAAGTATATATGAACCCCAGTGGGGCATTATGAAAGCTGTATCCTGATAACCACTGAGGAAGATAATGACTGACATTAGGGGTTCCACACCAGGAGATGTGAGAGATGCCAGTCACAGGGTTAAATACTTGGTACTATCTCTCTATATGCTGTGACGTTGCAGTATTTGTGGGATTGTTTGTGGATTTGTTAGCAAAGCGGCTTGTGATAAATTGCAGTTGTGCTCCTTAGGTCTTTCATTCGATTAACATTGGTAATAATCTTCCTGATGCTATAGGAGACCCAGCCCATATCATCCACTGCAGTTTGAGAAATCAACCAATCTGAACTTCTCAGTGCTTGGCTTTGAAACCTCAGTGTTCTTCTGATGCAGTGTGTGTGTGATTTCATATTGTTTTCTAGAACAAACTAAAAAATCTCTAAATTCCATCATGTGCGACTATATTTACCACCCACACTGGTACCCGCACAAAATTCTGTCATTTGCACACTCTAGGGCACCCACCTTTACCCAGTTCCTAGGGCTCAATTGGAAGGAACCCTCAGGCCCACCAGGTCACCTTTGATGGGAGGGTGGCGGCTGCTGCTGCTCACTGAGTAAAAGATTGTGTATTTGGCCCTGAATGAGGACACTGACACCAGCTGAAGATCTCCAAGACGTGGGACTAGTGGTTTTAGGAGAGTGCTTTTCCTTGTGATAGCAGTTGACCTACTGGTCAATGGTTGAAGTCAGAATCTTGGACAGTGTGAGAACTGGTGGATTTACTAGTAGACTTGGGAGGCTTCAGATGTGTGTGCACCAGCAATGGTTGTGTATGCTGGCAGCAGTTGTGCAGAACGTAGAAGACTATATGGAGGCTGAATCACCGGAGGAAACACCAGAGCCCTGGCTGCAGCTCAGACCTGAAGGACACTCATGGGATGAGCTAGGGAACCATTGGGGGGAAAAAATCTGAAGTGACTCGTAGACTGCAAAATGGATCTAAAAATGATGCTAGTGGAGGATCCACCTGCACCTCTAACAAATGTTTTCCTTGTAAGGGAACGGGCAGAGACACAAATTGTGTCTCACAATGGAATGTGGCTTTCTGGTTGCTTTGTAGGTTTGCTGAGGGACATCTGAAAAGGACATTCACCCAAACCCTAGTGAGACGTCCCAGCCTCTCCTTTATGGAATATTTGACAACTTGGTTCCATTTGGGAATACGATGGCAGCAAGTCATATTATTGTGGGAGTCCCAAAGCCTGGGGTCTCACTCTGTGGGATGGACTGTGCCTGTATAAATATAAGGGAGAATCCAATTTTCTTCACGAAATTTCTTCCTCTGTTGTTTTAAAGTAAAGGCCTGAAACAGTTATTCCTGTCTGCGATGATATGTTTGGATTATCGCAGTCAGCGTTTTCTGATCCTGATTAGTGTTGATCTAGTAAGAGTAAATGGTCTCAGCAAAATTTCTCCATTTGGGGAAGGAGAGCTCGTGGAGCTACTGTTTATGGTGGTAGTGTCATGGGTTGTTTCCATGACGTATACTGAATTTGTGCATCAGCCTCAGTCTTATGTTTGGAGTCAGGGTGAAATTCAAGGGGCCTTTAAATAGGGTCTAAATAGTGCAGAGGCTTGGTGCTGGCTCTTTGCACAATATGAATTTCACTTGGAGCAGTAAGATTTCTAGTAACTGTGTCCTTCTAAAGTTTGATAATAAAACATTGCCCAGTAGTTAGCTCTTTTTGCTGATTTCTGCTTTCAGGGAGCCGCTCTGAAGTACCTGCCTTCGATCCTGGAAGACGTGTTTGGGATCTTCGACTCCTCTATGCTGGGGTAAGGGATACTTTTCTCCTTCTTTCAGCGAATGCACCAAGCTCGGTCACTCTCTCTCCGCAGAGTGGCATGTGTATTTGTAAAGGGTGTCCTGTATGTCTGTTTCCTCCCCCTGCCACCCAGGCTCACCTTCCAATAGTCCTGCAGTGATGTCCTCATCCTGCATTTATGACATCACATTCCACTGATGTATATTTAAAGGTGATGTCAGTAAATTTACACTGCAGGATCAATGAGAGCGGGCACAGGGTCAAGCATGGAGGACAAAGGCCCGATGTAATTGAAACATAGCTGAATATGTTTATAATTCAGAAATAATTCTGAACTGGGGCAAAGGAAATAAGGTGACAGTGAAGACAGGTGATTCTCCCAGGAAAGGGCCTCCCAGTGAGTGGGTATCGCACTGTTTGCTGGGTGGGGAATGGAAATGCTGCATCCAGATGGGGAGTGCAACAGGCAGGAGTTGTGGTAGGAGGAGTGGGGGCTATTTCAAAAAGGTGGCTGCTGAATCCAAGTGAGATTGATTGATTAAAAAAGAGAGACTATGTACATTTTAAATGTACTCAAGTGGCACATAAACCTGTTTTCTCAGTATCTGCTCTGCAAACTTTCCCTGGGGTTTATCTGTCTTGCATATCATCATCAGTTAAAAAGTTCCACAGGCCAGATGCTGCCATCAGAAATACCTATGCAGCCCAGGGATCTTCAGTGGTCTTGGGCAGCTGTCACTGACTGGAACTTGATATACAGCCAAGGAGGAACAGCTCCCTCTCTTCTTATCTGTGTTGGCTCTGCAGAATTAACAGCAGTGAAAAGCAGCAGCAACTGATGTCCATCACTGAAGTCAACAGATCAGACTCTGAATACTTACCAGGAACAGAGCTGTTGAACAAGTGCCACCATTTTTACACGTTTCATTTTTCAGAGTTTAACTGCGATTTAAAGCGAAATAGTTAAAATTTCCAGAAATTCAGGATGTACTTCTAGAGTCTACAGTAACGTTCTCTTCTGCGGGTGGCCGTCCGGGATGTTCTACAGCGGGGGTAGGCAACCGATGGCCCGCGTGCCGAAGGCAGCCCAAGAGCTGATTTTTAGTGGCACTCACACTGCCCGGGTCCTGGCCACCGGTCCGGGGGGCTCTGCATTTTAATTTAATTTTAAATGAAGCTTCTTAAACATTTTAAAAATCTTGTTTACTTTATATACAACAATAGTTTAGTTATATATTATAGACTTACTTTCTAAAAACATTAAAATGAATGACTGGCACGCGAAACCTTAAATGAGAGTGAATAAATGAAGATTCAGCACACCATTTCTGAAAGGTTGCCGACCCCTGTTCTACAGTAACATTCTCTTCAGTGGGTGGCATTTTTTGGTACAACATTTAATAACAGCCAAAGACATAATTTAAGCTCCACATTTAACAAGAAAAGCCACAACAGAGAACATCTTTCTGTAATTTCTTCAGTCTGTCAGTTTTCTTTTATAATGGACTAGGTTCAATTTAAGGCACAAAGGAAGTATTGGCATTGCCTGTCTTAAAAAACTGCCCCTCATAAGAGATGGGAGGAGTGACCAGTTCAGAAACGTACAAGCATACAAACATTGAAGGGGGACTTTTCTATGGGAAACTGACTTGCAACCTTATCTCTAGAGGTGTGACCAACATGCACAAAATGTCTACCATCCTCCCAAAGCCTACATACCCCATTGCTTCCCTGATCCAACCTGCCTGTCAGCCATCAGGCTCAGATCTATACACTCCTAGCATCCCTACCCCCTAATTTGCCCAATCCCATCTGTGGGAAGAGGTGCAGTCAATAAATGACCTGCCATCCATTTTGAATTCTTCCTCAAAACAGAGTATCAGAGAGGTAGCCGTGTTAGTCTGGATCTGTAAAAAGCAACAGAGGGTCCTGTGGCATCTTTAAGACTCACAGAGGTATTGGAGCATAAGCTTTCGTGGGTGAATGCCCACTTCGTCAGATGCATGTCAGAGACAGCTGCTGGTGCAGCGAGTAGCCAGAGCAGGAAAGTGGCTGATTGAGTTGGGCTGGAGTATACACCCAGCAGGGAGAAAGAAACACTTGTAGCTTGAAGATCCCTGGGATTTTCCCTATCCCACCCCTATTCTGGAGATTTTACATATTATCACCTAACCAAGTCCCCTTGCGTCTGGGCTTTAGGTGTTTGCTGCGGGATTTCATTGGGAACCTGCCCCCTCTGCGCCTGCTCAAGCAGAAGCTGCAGTCCCTGACGGACATAGTCAACAGCAAGATCTTCCAGTCCTATGGTAAGTGGGGGACATCAAGGGGAGCCCCCATCACAGATCCACAGGGATCTGATCTATGCCCAGCATGTAAACAGTCCCTTGGCAGTGACCCTCTTAGTGTGCCAGGCCTTGAGAACCCACACAATTCACAGGGCAGGCCCGTGGTCTCCAAGACTGGGCCTTTGGGCACCAGCAATCCCTCTCTCTCCATGGCTCCTGGCAGCAAATCCAGCCAAGCCAGACTCCTGTGGGAGGCTTGTCCCGTGCCCCTTCAGGGCGCAATGCTCTGAGTCTTTCCAGTGTCACTAGGCAGCCTTTCCAAAACAAGGTAACAACGTATTAGTCACCTGGCTATGGAATCTGAAAGTCCTTAGGTCAGAACACAGAAAGGAGGCTTTCTGTGTTTCCATAGCCAAGCTGCTATGGACCCCATTTCATGCCCGATCTCCCTCTTTGTCCTTAATTCCGAGTGAAAGTATCTGAGGCCCTCCAAAGGGCAGTCGTTATTCCAGCCACCTTGACACCTTCTCGCCTTTGTTCTTAGCTTAGTTCACATGATGCACCTTCTGGGGTGTCCTGCTGCCAGATGTCAATTGTTCAGTTGTTGTGGGTGGTCTCATTGTCTCGCTGGAGTCCCCGTTGAGCTGGATCAGTTTCAACCAGTTCTTTAACAGCCCAGTCGTTCTACCCAGGCAGTTAGGTGCCATCATGTCTCCTGCACTGTTCCAGGTGCAGTGTGAACTGTTTTAACTCCCGGTAGCAATGCAAGGTAGAGGGGGAGGTCGAGGTTGGATATTAGGAAAAAGTATTTCACTAGGATGGTGGTGAAGCACTGGAATGCGTTACCTAGGGAGGTGGTGGAGTCTCCTTCCTTAGAGGTTTTTAAGGCCTGGCTTGACAAAGCCCTGGCTGGGATGATTTAGTTGGGGATTGGTCCTGCTTTGAGCAGGGGGTTGGACTAGATGACCTCCTGAGGTCCCTTCCAACCCTGAGATTCTATGAGTCTAAGGTACAGAGGGAAACTGAGGCACACATAGGATTCATAAAAGTATTACAGAAAATTCCCACTTTGTCACGCACCCCAGTACAGTCTCTGCACTGAACCCTCCCTAGTAAGGAACCAGGCGTGAGAGCACAGGCACGTGTGCCAGGGGTTCCGGTCGTTCTAGCATGATGAGGTGGGCAATGCCTGTAGATGCAGGCACTCCTGCACTTTGGGTGACAAACTCACAGGTGCTCGTTCTTACCACTTGCAAATGTAAATTCCATCATCTGGGGCTGGCTTCTGTGGAAGTTCTGTTTCCCACTCCGCCCCCACTAGCAGACTGTTTATTATTGCGGTGGAACATGGGTGCTGTTGGAGGTCATGGTTGTGGAAGAAGAGACAAACTCTGGGAGCTGGAGCCAGTCCTGTGGAGGGCTTTGAACAGTTGGCAGGAGACCTGGAGGTGGATTCTGTCCAGTAAGGAGCCAGAACACAGAACATTCCTCAGCACACGCCCATTTTATCAATACATTAGAAGCAAGAGGAAGACCAAAGACAGGGTAGGCCCACTGCTCAGAGAAGAGGGAGAAACAGTAACAGGAAACTTGGAAATGGCAAAGATGCTTAATGACTTCTTTGTTTCGGTCTTCACCGAGAAGTCTGAAGGAATGCCTAACATAGTGAATGCTAATGGGAAGGGGGTAGGTTTAGCAGATAAAATTAAAAAAAGAACAAGTTAAAAATCACTTAGAAAAGTTAGATGCCTGCAAGTCACCAGGGCCTGATGAAATGCATCCTAGAGTACTCAAGAGCTAATAGAGGAGGTATCTGAGCCTCTAGCTATTATCTTTGGAAAATCATGGGAGACGGGAGAGATTCCAGAAGACTGGAAAAGGGCAAATATAGTGCCCATCTATAAAAAGGGAAATAAAAACAACCCAGGAAACTACAGACCAGTGAGTTTAACTTCTGTGCCAGGGAAAATAATAGAGCAAGTAACAAGTAATTAAGGAAATCGTCTGCAAACACTTGGAAGGTGGTAAGGTGATAGGGAATAGGCAGCATGGATTTGTAAAGAACAAATCATGTCAAACCAATCTGATAGCTTTTTTTGATAGGATAACGAGTCTTGTGAATAATGGAGAAGCTGGGGATGTGGTACACCTAGACTTTAGTAAGGCATTTGATAGTCTCACATGATATTCTTATAGATAAACTAGGCAAATGCAATTTAGATGGGGCTACTATAAGGTGGGTGCATAACTGGCTGGATAACCATACTCAGAGAGTTGTTATTAATGGTTCCCAATCCTGCTGGAAAGGCATAACAAGTGGGGTTCCGCAGTGGTCTGTTTTGGGACCGGCTCTGTTCAATATCTTCATTAACGACTTAGATATTGGCATAGAAAGTACGCTTATTAAGTTTGCAGATGATACCAAACTGGGAGGGATTGCAACTTCTTTGGAGGACAGGGTCATAATTCAAAATGATCTGGACAAATTGGAGAAATGGGCTGAGGTAAACAGGATGAAGTTTAACAAAGACAAATGCAAAGTGCTCCACTTAGGAAGGAAAAATCAGTTTCACACATACAGAACGGGAAGAGACTGTCTAGGAAGGAGTATGGCAGAAAGGGATCTAGGGGTTATAGTGGATCACAAGCTAAATATGAGTCAACAGTGTGATGCTGTTGCAAAAAAAGCAAACATGATTCTGGGATGTATTAACAGGTGTGTTGTGAGCAAGACACGAGAAGTCATTCTTCCGCTCTACTCTGCTCTGGTTAGGCCTCAGCTGGAGTATTGTGTCCAGTTCTGGGCACAGCATTTCAAGAAAGATGTGGAGAAATTGGAGAGGGTCCAGAGAAGAGCAACAAGAATGATTAAAGGTCTTGAGAACATGACCTATGAAGGAAGGCTGAAAGAATTGGGTTTGTTTAATTTGGAAAAGAGAAGACTGAGAAGGGACATGATAGCAGTTTTCAGGTATTTAAAAGGGTGTCATAAGGAGGAGGGAGAAAACTTGTTCATCTTAGCCTCTAAGAATAGAACAAGAAGCAATGGGCTTAAACTGCAGCAAGGGAGGTTTAGGTTGGACATTAGGAAAAAGTTCCTAACTGTCAGGGTGGTTAAACACTGGAATAAATTGCCTAGGGAGGTTGTGGAATCTCCATCTCTGGAGATATTTAAGAGTAGGTTAGATAAATGTCTATCAGGGATGGTCTAGACAGTATTTGGTCCTGTCATGAGGGCAGGGAACTGGACTCGATGACCTCTCGAGGTCCCTTCCAGTCCTAGAATCTATGAATCTATGTCCTTGCATGCTTGTTCACCACAACGGCACGAGATAACTGCCCAATGACCACAGGATCCGTTAAGGTACGAAGGTGCCACGCCATGTTTATTGTTGACAAAGCATGGTAATAGCACTTGGCAGACTCTATGAGGATATTAAAACAATGGATGCAGCTCAGTGAATGGTGGGACTTTTCATTCCCCCCTCGGCTGGCCAAAGACACTCCCTCTGAGATATCTTTTTATACTCTGATACAGACAAGTTACGTACTGCCTCTGATGTATCAGGGTGCCACCCTCTGATGTATTAGGGTGCCACTCATTGCCTTGTACTTGTTGGTTAGATCAAAACATCTCTATCCATCATGCTGTCATCCTGACCTTATCTTTAGGATGGGTCAGTGGGTTCCTGTTATCTTTGGGGAATGTGCTGGTATCGGGGTGTTCTGGTCCCATCCTTCTGGAATGCATTTGCATGTGTATTTCTTATACCTAGCACTACTTAGGAATGTGTGTTTCTGCAATATCAGCCCTGTTCTTGCCAGATTCTGTGAGCAGGGCCTGTCTCTTGCTCACAAGTTAACTTTGCTTTATGGTAGCAAAGTTTTGACCACTACTTTAGTTCAGACCTCATACCAGGCCTCTGATACAAGGGCTTATGTCTCAGGCTCTCTTCTTATTGTGGTTTCAGTCCTCTGGACTACCTGCAGAAATCCAACAGACCATACAGGACCTTTCACTTGTAGGCCCTTCTCTGAAGTCCCTTGGAATCTACACTCCAGCAACTAAAAGAAAACATTTTTGTCAACAACAGCCTTTCCAGTCAAGTTAAAAGGGGAGGAGCTGTAGAAGGCACCCTCCACTTCCTTCCGCTTCAGCATCAGTGAGCTCATCCCATCAATGAGCTCTTCCAAGCGGGCGTTTTGTTGGGGTTGTTGAGGGCAATATACCAGTCTCCTCACTTCCATCGGGTCCTCCTTTTTTATTTACCAGTTGTTTGTCCTTCTTGCTAAGTGCCTGGATCCATAGAACATTAGACCAGTGGGTCTTAAGCACAGTGGAACAGAAGAATGCCATCCAATTTACTTCTCCCCCCTTCTCCCCGTCCCTCTTCAGGGACCATTCTCACGAGATGGCCCTGCAGCGGGAGGGCCAGTTTCTTCTTTAGAAAGGGGCCATAGAGGAAGTACCATTGGACCTTGGGGGAAAAGGCTTCTATTTCTGTTACTTCCCGATCCCCAAAACAAAAGGAGGTCTCAGGCCCATATAAGATCTAACAGAGTTGAACAAATTCCGGAAGAAAATAAAATTTTGCATGGTTACCGTAGCCTCAATGATCCCTTCCCTGGAACAAGGAGACTTTTACACTTTTAACAGTGAACACTCAAGGGAGTCAGGAGTGGAATAGCAGTGGGTGCTGTGGCTCAGGGTTGAGGGCTATTGGCAGAGCTAACAGAGAGAGGGGTCTGACTCAAATTCTCCTGGTTTTGTGGCCCATATCTTTCCCCACCCCACAGCCTCTCCTCAGTGCTCATTTGTAATATTTAATGCCCTGGGCTTGCTGTGATCCTGGTCATTTCCTCTGCACAGCAACAGCCCCATGACTGTTTAGTGCCTGTTTGTGAGACTCTGAATTGCTTCTGCACTCCAGGGGCCTTTGGGGGTAATAGTTAAGGATCTTCAGCTGCCAGACTGGTGTCTGCTCAGGTCAGGGAGGTGGAACGGGGACCTGTACAGGCTGGGCATGGCCCTGGCCTTCTCAGGGTAAGGTTGGGATGTGCCCTGCTGGAAGGCCCTGAGATGTCTGTGATTTCCCTCTTCTCTGCTTGGCCATGTTCCGAGCAGCACAAGTGCTTCGGGATCACTCTCCTTTCTCATCATCTGATGTCACTAGTGACCACATCATGTAGAGGTTGGAGGATGGTATTTGGAAAACAGTGACTCAGGAAGGCTTTTCAGACTCATGGTAGATAGCCACTGCACTAGGAGCTCGTGTTCAGTTGGTTGACAGAGCAGATGGGATCCTTGGACATACATGGAAAGGCATATCAAATAGAAGTAGGGAGGTGGTATTCACACTGCACAGCATCAGTGCAACCCTTCTCCCAAGTGGTGTCAGCAGCCAGGGGTTCAATATCTAGGGGTGCCTCTGAAAATTATAAAACAAAACCAGCTTGAGCCCTCATCAGAAATCTGGAAGAACTAACGGCCTCTCCAGGGCACCTCTCAGAGGCAGTCCTTCCCCACTCACAAGCACTGAGTCTGTGTACAACATAAAAGCAAAATTGTGTTAAGGTGAGAGGGAACTCAGCATTTATTTGGGAAAACAGCAACAATGACTCAAAAGTACGCAAACACCCATCTTGCGCTTTGTTGGGCAGTAGTCCTTTTGCCTCAGTTTCCCACCTTGAAAGTCCAATGGATGAATGCCCGTTTTATATGCCACTCCCCCTTTCCTTCCACTGAATCCCACTCACGGGTTGTTTGAGTCCCAGAGTCCAAGGGGTTCATCCAGGTGCATTCACCTTCAGGCCCTGGGGGTGGGCTAGTGAGGCCTCTGTCGCTTGCTGCTGCTTCTCATGCACTGTCTCTACCACTACTCTGCTGTGTCCTTTGTCTCGTCCAGTCCAGTCCGACAGCACCACAGCCACGCAGCCCAGCTCTTAGTAACCACAGCTCTAGGATTTGCTGGGCAGGGGAGGGCCTTTGCTGCTGCATCTCTACGTGTGCTGCATTTAGCAGCAAGGCCATGTTCTGCAGCTCCACCACCTCGCCCAGTTCTTACTGATTTCAGCAGGAGTGATTGCCCTGGAAGTGCAGCACCCAGTGCGGCTGCCTGCTCTGCATTAGACCACCTACTCAGTGATTGCAGTGTAGTGATCACGGAGGAGAGGCACAGACTCTGCAGTGAGTCGAGTCAGCTCTATCCTTAGACACTGAAGAGGAAAGGTCAAGTGGTATCTAGAGCACCTGACCTGATTCCCGCCCATCCAGCTTTCACTTGGCAGTGGCTCAGTACCCCACGCTTAGCAGGCCAAGTTCTCCTCCCAGCTACAGTGACCCCTCAATCAGGGCATATTAAGTATAATTCTTCTTCAAGTGATTGCTCATATAGATTCCAATCAGGTGTGCACGTGCCGCGTGCACAGTCGTCGGAAACTTTTTCCCTTAGCAGCTCCCATCGGGTCAGCTGTGGAACCCCCTGGAGTCGCGCCTTCATGGGGCTGAATATATGTTTCTGCCGATCCAGCCCCTCCTCAGTTCCTTCTTACTGCCAGTGACAGCTGTTGGAATTGCGGTCGCTTGCAAAATAGCAAGTGCTTCCCTTAGCATATCTTCTAGTTTGTAGCTGTAGTTTCCAGTTCACAGGTAATTAGTTATAGTTGTATATAGTTGATAGATAAGTTTTGGGAGTGGGGTTTTCCCCAGTCCCTGACCCTTTTCTTGGGTTCCAGGGCATGCCTCGGTCCCAAGCGTTTAAGCCCTGTGGAACCTGCAGCAAGCCTATGCCAACAGGTGACCTCCACGACTCATGCCTGAAGTGTCTGGGGAAGGTGCACCAAACGGAGAGCTGCAAAATCTGCAGAGCTTTCCACCCCAGGACAAAGAAAGAGCGTGATTTCTGTCTAAACCTCCTCTTGATAGAGTCCACTCTTCGCCCCCAACCTGCCGCAGACCATCAGGGCCCGGCACAGAGCGCGTCCATGCAGAGCGCCCCACCCTCCATATGTGACATGGTGCCAAGGAAGGACTCTGGTCTAAGAGACCCTCGGCACTGGCGCTCCCCAGCACCGCAGGCTGCGGAGACAACCCAGCACCGCTCCCAATCCCCAGTGCCGCACAAGTGGCACAGGAAGACTGATAGAGGTTGTTCCCCTGTGCCCAAGCCAGCGGCGCTGGCAGGTGCAACAACAGTGCGTCCTACACAGGAGCACTCGGTGCCCAGAGCACAGGAGTCGGCACCATTAACTTCGGTTCCCCTGAGGGGACCGTCGAGTCCGGCGCCCAGTGACTCTCCGGACAGGCAGTGCCAAGGAGGAGTTAGAGCTGCCCTCCACCCTGGTCACTTTCAAAGCTTCCAGGGATCTGATTACCATGACGGCACCTCAACCCCTGGCAGTCAGAGACAAGCTTCCAGTGCCTCAACAACCGGCACCATCTACAGGCAAGCTGGCCATGATGCAGCGGTCGCCCTCTCCAGTTTGGCACCGCTCCCCACGGCACTGCTCCCGATCGCCTTCGTCAAGGCACTGCTCACCAGCACTGGGTTCCCGGCAGGGTTCCCCGACACCAGTGAGGCGACTGTCTCCTTCCCCGACACCCAGGGTGGAGCGGCACCAATCCCCGGCACCAACAGAGTGGCACTGGTCGCCCACACCGTCAATTCAGCACCGGACATTCGGCACCGGTCCCCGGCATACTACCCATCGGTGCCACCGTGGTCATCATGGTTGAGATCAGTCTCATCGAACTCTGATGGGGACTCCCTTTACTCCCGTCACAGCCGGCACAGATCTGACAGGCGCCGAAGTGAGGCAGGAGTGGTGCCCTGGCACCCCCAATCGCAGCCACCTGCACAGTGGCCCTTTTGGACCTCCTGGGCTTATCACCAGGCTAAGGGGTCCTTATCTAGGAGCTCCCAGTCAGTGGCCTCTGAGACCTGAGCACCCCTGCTGCCTAAGGACCGACCCACGCCACAGGGATCCAAGATCATGTTGGCACAAGGCCCATCGGCTGTCCAGGCCACCACTGCTGAGATGACGTTGACACAAGGCCCACCGGCCATTCAGGCCACTGCCACAACAGCGTCGGCACAATGTCCGCCGCCGAGCCAGGCCTCCGCCACAAGGACAGCAGTCGGCGCAGAGGCCCCTGGCACTGACCAGGAGGAGGTCAGAGAACTAGAGGGTCAGGAGGACCCCGTGCCGCCTCTGGCCTCATCATCCTCGTCCCCGGACAAGGCGGTGGCAGGTGCATCTACCTCGGGTCCGCCCCCGATAGACCACAGAGCTCACCAGGACCTACTGCGGAGGATCACATGCAGCATGGGGTTGCAGGCGGAGGAAGTAGTGGAACCTGAGGGCCCCATTGGACATCTTGGCACCAGAGGGGCCATCCAGGGTAGCTGTGCCCCTGATAAAAACAATTCAGAGCAACATTAAGACTCTGTGGCAAAGCTGATCCCGCCTACTGCTAAAGGCGTGGAGCGTAAATACTTCATGCCCTCTAAAGGGTACAAGTGCCTGTTCTCACACCCGCAGTCATGTCCCTTGTAGTGGCTGCAGTTAACGAGATGGAGAGACAAGGGCAGCAGGGACCGACTCCAAAGTCAAAGCAAATGGACCTTTTCGGCAGAAAGGTCTACTCAATGGGAGGCCAGCAGCTGACGATAGCCAACCAACGAGCTATCCTCCGTAGATACAACTTCAACTCATGGGCCTCCATGTTGAAGTTTAAGGAGCTGATTCCACCCGATTCCAGAGTCGAGTTTGTGACTATTCTTGATGAAGGAAAGGCAGTGGCACAGACCTCTTTGCAGGCCTCACTAGATGCTGCGGATTCTGCAGCCCGCACCCTTTCCTACGGAATAGCCATGAGGCAGGGCTCATGGTTACAATCATCCGGGTTGCCCCCTGAAGTGCAGCAAACCCTGAAGGACCTGCCGTTTGACAGGGCAGGCTTGTTTTCGGAGCAAACGGACTCCAGGCTGCACAGCCTAAAGGACTCCCAGGCGACTATGACATTGTTGGCTATGCACATCCCAGAAACCCAACACAAACCTTTTAAGCCTCAACCACAGCAGCAATGCCCTTATCCTCCAAGCCTTCCCATCCCCCACCCAGGCAGGGCCAGGGCCTGACCAAGCCATCGTCAGACTCAAAGCAGGTCTTTTGAAGGTGCGCCCGAGAATGACGCCCCTGCCTCAGCACCAGAGCCTTCCCCATTTCATGAACCATCTGTCCCACTTCTACCATGCTTGGTCCCAATTAACCTCGGACTGCTGGGTTCTTCACATGGTAGAAGTGGGATATTCTCTCCAATTCTGCTCCTCCCCTCTCTCCCGCCCCCCTTCCCCGTCCCTCTTCAGGGACCCTTCTCAGGAGCAACTCCTTATCCAGGAGATGCAGGCACTCCTCGCCATGGGAGCGGTGGAGGAGGTTCCTCAGGAGCTCAGGGACAAGGGATTCTATTCCTGATACTTCCTAATCCCCAAAGGGGGGGGTCTCAGACCCATTCTAGACCCACGAGGACTCAACAGATTCATGGTAAAGTTGAAGTTCCCCATGGTCTCCCTGAGTACAATTATCCAGTCTCTGGATCCAGGACACTGGTACGCTGCCCTCAACCTGAAAGACGCATACCTCCACGTAGCTATTCGGCCTGCACACAGACAATTCCTAAGGTTTGTTGTCGACCACAAACACTATCAGTTCATGGTCCTTCCATTCGGTCTGTCGACAGCCCCCTGAGTGTACACCAAGTGCATGTCAGTCGTAGCAGCCTTCCTTCGCAAGAGAGAGGTGCAGGTATACCCCTACCTCGACGACTGGCTGTTCAGGGGGCTCTCCAGGGAGCAGGTGGAGTCTCAGGTCCAATTGGTCAGATCCACTTTCGAGACACTTGGACTCCTCCTCAACGTGAACACATCAACCTTGTCACCCTCCCAAAGACTAGAGTTCATCGGGGCGGTGCTGGACTTGGTTCAGGCAAGAGCGTTTCTGCCACAGGCCCGATTCCAGGCGATGACAGACATTATTCAAGGCCTCACGTGACACCTGACCACTACCACACGGGGATGCCTGAGTCTCCTCAGCCACATGGCAGCCTGCGCTTACATGGTCTGGCATGCCCGACTGAGGCTCAGATCTTTGCAGGAGGCATGGCTCGTTTCAGCCTATCGCCCGGGCACAACAGCCTGGACTCAGTGGTCACCGTGCCTCAGCAGGTGCTCGAGTCCCTCCGATGGTGGCTTGACCCTCAGGCAGTGTGCAAGGGAGTCCCCTTCAACAGCCCCCAGCCCTCCTTGTCCCTGGTAATGGATGCATCCTGTCTGGGACGGGGAGCACACTTGGGAGACCTCCAAACGCAGGGCCTCTGGTCGCAGGACAAGCTTTTGCTCCATATCAACATCAAGGAGCTGAGGGCGGTATGACTGGCCCAACTACAAGGACAGAGTGTGGCAGTTATGACAGACAACACAACCACCATGTTTTACATCAACAAGGACGGTGGGGCTCACTCTTCCCCTCTCTGTCGGGAAGCCCTCCAGCTATGGGAGTTCTGCATAGCCCACTCCGTTCACCTGGAGGTGTCCTATCTCCCAGGAGTGCAGAACAAACTGGCGGACCACCTCAGCAGATCGTTCCGCAATCACGAGTGGTCCCTCCGCCCAGATGTCATACACTCCATCTTCCAAAAGTTGGGGTGTCCCCAGGTCGACTATTCACCATCCAGAGCAACAGAAAGTGCCCAGTGTTTAGCTCCTTCCAGAAACACAGCCCAGGCTCGATCACAGATGCGTTCCTGCTACCCGGGGGAGGCTGCCTGCTCTACGCCTTTCCCCCGATCCCTTTCGTGCACAAGGTCCTGCTCAAGGTCTGCAGAGAGACGGCGGAGTTAATTCTGGTGGCACCAGCATGGCCTCGACAACACTGGTACACCACGCTCCTGGAGCTGTCAGTGGACACCCTGATCACGTTGCCACCCTTTCCGGACCCGATCACTTAGGACCACGGTCGTCTTTATCACCCTGACCTCCAGTCCCTCCATCTCACAGCCTGGAAGCTTCATGGCTAAACCCCATGGAGCTCCTGGGCTCGGACCCGGTAAGAGAGGTCCTACTCAGCAGCAGAAAACCCTCCACTAGGGCCACATACCTAGCAAAGTGGAAAAGGTTCACATTCTGGTGTGCTCAGCATCGCACACTTCCACTCCAGGCACCCATACTACTCATCCTGGAGTGCCTGCTGCACCTGAAACAGCACGGTCTCGCAGCATCGTCCATCAAGGTGCACCTTGCAGCCATTTTGGCCTTCCACCCAGGAGCGGCCGGATGTTCAGTCTTCACCAACCCTGTGGTTGCCCCTTTCCTCAAGGGCCTGGAGCGGTTACACCCACAAATTAGACTACCGCTCCCTGTGTGGGACCTTAACATGGTCCTCTCCAGGCTAACAGGGCCCCCTTTCGAACCACTGATGACTTGGTCCCTTCTCTACCTGTTGTAAGGTTGCCTTAAGGACAAGGTACAATTCAGACCTCGCCCGGCCTTCCTTACCAAGGTGGTGTCACATTTTCACACCAACTAGGACATTTTTCTGCCTGTCTTCTTCCCTAAGTCTCACACTAATGTCCAAGAACAGAGGCTCCACTCTCTGGGTGTTTGGCAGGCGCTGGCCTTTTACATCAAGCACACGAAGCCATTCAGGAAGTCGAACCAGCTGTTTGTGGTGATTGTGGACAGGATGTAAGGGCTCCTGGTCTCATCTCAGAGGATCTCATCATGGATCACATCCTGCATCAGGACGTGTTATGAGCTGGCCAAGGTTCCAGCCCCGGCCCTTACAGCACACTCCACAAGGGCGCAGGCGTCTTCAGCAGCATACCTGGCCCAGGTTCCGATACAGGAGATCTGCAGGGCAGCAACGTGGTCCTCAGTCCACACATTCCTCTCATTATGCCATCATCCAGCACGTCAGAGATGAGGCAGCATTCGGCAGAGGGGTGCTCCAGTCAGCGATTCCGTAACTCCGACCCCACCGCCTAGGTAGGGCTTGGGAGTCACCTAATTGAAACTGATATGAGCAAGCACTAGAAGAAGAAAAAACCGTTACTCACTGTGACGAACTGGGACTGTTCTTACTGTGGTCTGTGAATGCTGACAGGGGAGTGTGGCTAGGATAGTCTGCATTGGGGGATGGGAGTCTGCCCGAAGGCGAATACCTGAGCATGTAACATGAAAACCCTGGAAGGGGTTGGAGGGAAACTGAACAAAGGCTGTGGGAGGGGTCGCTGAAGGCAGAGTGTTGGAAGCGGGCTGGAAAGATGGCTGGGAGGCAAAGATGGCTCTGACCCCCCGAAAGGGGGGGGGCTGGGATGCCCTGGGACCCCAAGCTGGACCTAACTGAGGGGGGCCCTGTTGTCTGTGCCTGCAAGACCTGTCTTGAACTGTATTCCTGTCATCCAAATAAACCTTCTGCTTTACTGGCTGGCTGAGAGTCATGGTGAATCGCGGGAAGCCAGGGGTGCAGGGCCCTGAGTTCCCCAATACTCCGTGACACTCACCTTCTTGTAACTGTTGTTCTTTGAGATGTGTTGCTCACATCCATTCCAAACCCACCCGCCTTCCCTGCTGTCAGAGCAGCCGGCAAGAAGGAACTGAGGAGGGGCCAGGTCAGCAGGAGCATATATCCAGTGCCATAAAGGCGCCATTCCAGGGGGCTCCACAGCCGACCCAACAGGTACCGCTAAGGGAAACACCTTCCGACGACTGTGCACACGGCGCACGCCCCATTGGAATGGATGTGAGCAACACATCTCAAAGAACAGCAGCTATGAGAAGGTGAGTAACCATTTTTCTGCCCCCCCCCCCCCTTAGTCAGACAATAAGGATAACATCTCATTACCCCGCCTCCAAGGTTTAAGTGAATGTTAACACAATACAGCCAAAGCTGATCACCCTGGCAAAGCAGGTGTGTCTGCTCATTAGATCTTTTCCTCCAGTTCTTCAGTAGATGGCGGGAGACAGCTCATTCAGACCACTGGCTTGCAGCAGTGAGACCATTTCTGGGATGCTGGTGTCCACATTGACAAACTGGAAAGGGTTCAGAAAAGAGCTATGAGAATGATCTGAAGTCTCACCTCTGAATGAGAGGCTGAAGTAGCTCAGGCTATTTCGTTTATCCAAGACAAGAGGTGACTTGGTCAGGGCCTGTAAGTACTTAGATGAGCAGAAGATTTCTGATCTAGCAGACAAAGGCAGAACAAGGTCCAATTGCTGGAAGCTGAAACCAGACAAATTCAGAATAGAAATAAGAGGCACATTTTTAACACTGAGGGGAATTAACCACTGGAACAGCTTCCCTAGGGATGTGGTGAATTCACCGTGTCTACAGTGCAATTAAACACTCACAGCTGGCCCATGTCAGCTGGCTCAGGCTTGTGGGGCTTGGGCTGTGGGGCCGTTTAATTGCGGTGGAGACCTTTGGGCTCAGGCTCTGGGACCCACAAGGGGGAAGGATCGCAGAGCCTGGGCTCCAACCTGAGCCTGAACGTCTGCCCCACTCTGGCCCACTCCCTCCCCAGGACGGGGAGGTGTCTGTGTTTGCCCCCCTCCTACCCCACAACTAATCTCTCTGTCTGTGCAGAGTGTCGAGAGATGCTGCTGCATACTACCATCCCCATCCTTCGGCAGCTGATTGAGACGGGAGAGGAGGAGGAGGCTTGCATTGAGCTGCTCAGCAATATCCTGGAGGTGCTGTACAAAGCCCAGAAGGTAAAACCCCCATTACGTGGGTTAAGCGCCGGCGGTCGGCCTCATGCAGTTCAATGGGTCTGAGCTAGGCTGAACACAAACCTTGGGGCTCAGGCTGGCATCCCCCTACCACTACAGGGGACATAGCAGGGGTTGCTGGGCTGTTGTGTAACTAGCCCACGGCCCCAGGCAAGAACAACAAGGAGTCCGGTGGCACCTTAAAGACTAACAGATTTATTTGGGCAGAAGCTTTTGTGGGTAAAAAACCCACTTCTTCAGATGCATGGAGTGAAAGTTACAGATGCAGGCATTATATAATGACCCATGAAGAGAAGGGAGTTATCTCACAAGTGGAGAACCAGTGTCCCAGGCACTTTCCCAATAAACAAGATGGAGCTGCTAAAGCCCTCAGAGATGAAACCACAGCAATTCTATCTGAGTCAAACCATCATGATTTGATGGGCCAAGCCATGGCCTCCACTGCCGTGATGGATGCCTAATACCATAGTCACCTGCAAGCTCTAGGGAAGCCCTGTAATTCCTGACCACACCTGCAAGCCCTTGGCCCTCACCATGGGGTGGGGAGACCCTAGGGAAAGCATCATGGAGCCCTGGTGGGAAGCCCCTTTCAAACTTTGTCAGTATATCTCCCTCCCTGTGGGCTGACCCTTCTCCCTGTGTACTAGACCTAGGGGAAGTTGCCCAGCCCATGTGAGTTACAGGACAGAGCAAATGGAATTATTCCATTTGTTTTTATTTGTTTGTAGTGTCTCAAAGCTCCAGCTGAGGTCACCCATTGGCTGGCTGCTGTATAGACACATAGCAGAAGACAGTCTGTGACATGGAGAGCTGACAATCTACATAGACAAGACAGACAAAGGCGGAGAGGAACAAAGGGCTATTAGCACTAGGCCCAGAGAGATGAAGTGGCTTGCCCAAGGCGTCACATGGAGGCTGTGGCAGAATCAGGAATAGAGCTCAGAGTCTCCCCTGAGAAGGAATGAGCTCCAGACTGGCTCCCCTGTGAGGGTCAGTTGGAGCTGCTGTCCTTAAGGGCCACGCTCAGTTTTTGTCCTTTTCGGTCTTGGCCCAGAGAGCTGCCTCTCGCACTAGGCAGTGCGACATCTGAGCCCTGCCAAGTCAGCACCACTGGTGTTAGCTACATGGGCAGCCATGAGCTGCCACCCACCAGCACCGGGAGTGCCCCTCATCCATCAAACTTGCTTCTGGCCGGTTTACCTTTGAAAATTAGCCAAAAGCAGCTCTAATTAGACCAACAGGACCATATCCTCTGAACCCTCCAGTTCCTGCCCCTTCAATTGCAACTTTCTGAGGCTCCTATAATACATCACTTCAGGGTACATAGTTACAACCCTTTGCTCAAGGAGCTCCTTTATAAGGTGAAGTGAGGGGATAAGGCCTGGACACTCTGAGCCCCAACTTTCTCTAATACAACTATTCCCCTGGCAGATGTAGAGTGGGACTGGTTGAGACATTCACCTTCTGAAGGATGCCAGCATTGGCTACTCAGTGGGACGGGCAGAAGAGGCCTGTGTATAATGTCCCTTTTACCATAGCAGCCCATCACCTCAGCCATGCCAAAATCCTGTGTGAGGGTCTCACCCGCCTCCCTCCAGCCTGAAGCAGAGAGCTGCACCAGCTTTCCTCTCGGTGCAATGCCGCATTTGGAAATGGGTCCCAGAGAGGGAAAGGTAGACAAGGGAAGCACAGCCCTGCCTGTCGGCCTTATGGTGAAATGAGCCAATGATAATGACTCTTAGCTTGATTGTAAAGATGAATTCTGTTTGATATTGTTGGTTCCAGAGAGCAGAAGAGCAGCTGACACGTCGGAGTGGAGAAGAGAGACAGCACAGGGAGGACTCTGAGCTGGTGAGCATTCCTCTGGGAAGTTTTGAAATACAGGAGGAGAGGGGAAGAGTAGGGGCAGCCTGAGCACCTGGGAGAAGCCCACCTGCTTCTCACTTCAGCCCCCATCCTTACATTTGCTGTCACCTTGAGAGGTGGTGGAGGTGGGGCTCCTGCCGAGCGATGGGATGGGGAGACCGGGACTGTAATAGTGGGTCTGGGTCTGGGGTCTGTGGGTTGGATGTGTGGTGCATCAGCAGAACTGTATGACGGAGAAGTTCAGATGTGCACTATGATTGGGTTTGGCCAGGGCTATCAGACCTTCATTTTCTAAACTTATTGCATTTCTTGAAGTCTTGTGGGAAGAATAATACGTCTTTAATTTGCTTATGGATCAGTGTCCTAACAGATAAAGAACAAGATGGGGTTTTAGTTGTTAATGAATATTAATCAGAAGTTAGGAAAGTTAGGAACCAGGGAAAATGCTCAGGTGCAGACTTTTAATACCCCACCTGAGCGACACCTTGTGGCTACAAGTTCATCAGATCTTCAGCTTGAAACAAGCACACTCATAACATGTTCAGTTTCCTTTTTATACACTCCAGGGCTCTTTGAACTGGAGTTTCCAGAAGCAAGTAGTTAGTATACAAAGGTTCTCTTTCCTTGGGGCATATCTTCAAAAGATTGGCTTCAGAAGGGGAGGATTTGCATTCCCCTCACCTCAAGGTATTTCCTAAGGAAATTCATTTCATACCTATTGTTCCAGAAAGACCTTTGAACTTCCAGAAATTGTATTAATTTTATTAATCTTGTCATTCTACTAAAGAAGTTCCATACAATTTCACAGTACTGTGTAAATGTTTGCATTTGTAATACAATGAACTGCAAAGGTGTTAACCCTAATTCAGTAATGTTACACTTTATTGAATTAAAGTTAATCTTAATTCCACAAGGTTTGTTAAGTATATTATAGATATTGTCAGTCTGTCACAGTCTTATCATATGGTGAAGATAACATTCTTCCCATCACTAGCAGATGTTAAACAGAAGCTACTAAAGTTAGACATCTTTAAAATCAGCAGGTCCAGTTAACTTGCATCCAAAAGATTTAAAAGAATTGTCTGAGGAGCTTGCAGGACCATTAATGTTGATTTTCAATAAGTCTTGGAGCACTGGGGAAATTCCAGAAGACCGGAAGAAAGCTAATGTTGTGCCATTTTTAAAAAAGGGTAAATGGGATGACCTGGCTAATTACAGGCCTGTCAGCATGACATCATTTCTGGCCAAGACAATGAAGCAGTTGAGACGGGACTCGATTCATAAAGAATTAAAGAAGGGTAATGCAGTTAATGCCAATCAATGTGGGTTTATGGAAGATAGAGCCTCTCAAACTAACTTGATATCTTTTTTTGATAACATTACAAGTGTGGTTGATCCAGATAAATGTGTTGACATATCCTTGGTACCACATGACATTTCAGTCTAGTGATGGAGGTACAAATTACCCCAAATCTGCCCAGACACTTGATAGCTGCTGTCCCAACAGAGATTTCATCTCTGACCACAGGTTGTGTCTCAGTCCTTTCTGGGAAACCTCCATAAGTTTCTTTAAATCCTTCTGAGAAATTTCCAGATCCTGTTTTAACTTCTTTTGGATATCTTTGAATTCTGAGAGCACCTCCATTATTTGTTCCATCTTAGTTTAACAGGAATACCAGCTTATTTCTCTCCTTGGAAACTATCCCACTCCTCACATTAGTGTTGTCCCTTTGACCTGACCAGTTAGCCAATATTCAGGGCCTTGCAGGCTTGTGTCATCCATTTCTCCTAAGAGAACCTTAAGAGCGGCCAATGGTCCGTCTAGCCCAGAATCTGGTCTCTGACAATGGATTGTGCCAAATACTTCAGAGGGAATGAACAGAACAGGGCAATTTTGAGTGATTCATCCCCTGTTGAGTGATCCAGCCGTCCAGTCGCAGCTTCTGGCATTAGGAGGTTTACTGACACCCAGAGCATGAGATTCTGTCCCTGACCATCTTGGCTAATAGCCAATGGTAGATCTTGTGACGGGTTGGACCCCGCTTTCTCGGTGCCACCAGATGTGCTGGGGTCCCACTGAGCCCGCCTGTCCAACTAGCCTAGGTTTCCCTTACTCTGTGCTGCTGTGAAAGGCTCTCAAGCCCCATTCCAATACACACATTGGTAGAGACACACCCAGCTGTAGAATCACACAGAGCCTTCCTTTTGTTTGTTTTAAACCTGCTGCCTAGTAAGTTTATTGGGTGACCCTTGGTTTTTGTGTTACGTGAAGGGGTAAATAATACTTTACTACTCACTTTTGCCACACCATTCATGATTTTATAGACCTCTATCATATCCCCCACTTAGTCGTCTCTTTTCTAAGCTGAACAGCCCAGTCTTTTAAATCTCTCCTTGTATGGAAGCTGTTCCATACCCCTCATCATTTTTGTTGACCTTCTCTGCACCTTTTCTAATTCTGATATATCTTTTTTGAGATGGAGTGACCAGATCTGCATGCAGTATTCAAGATGTGGGCGTACCATGGATTTATATAGAGGCAATATGATATTTTCTGTCCTATTATCTACCTCTTTCTTAATGATTCCCAACATTCTGTTTGCTTTTTTTGACGGCCGCTGCACATTGAGTGGCTGTTTTCAGAGAACTCTCCACAGTGACTCCATGATCTCTTTCTTGAGTGGTAACAGCTAATTTAGACCCCGTCTTTTTTTATGTATAATTGGGATTACTTTTTTCAATGTGCATTACTTTGCACATTACTTGTCAGCATTGAATTTCCTCTGCCATTGTGTTGCCCAGTTTAGTGAGATCCCTTTGTAACACTTCCCAGGCAACTTTGGACTTAACTATCTTGAGTAATTTTGTATCATTTGCAAATTCTGCCAACTCAATATTCACCCTTTTTTCCAGATCATATTTATAAATATGTTGAACAGCTGTGATGGGGTGTACCAGGCCTTCATGGCCCTCTGCTGGAGGCGACCGTGGTCCTATTACACCCCCCCCCCCCCAGGAAAAGAGCGGTGAGGGTTGGCTCTCCAGACCTGCCTAGAATGGCTGCTTCTGTTCAGCCCATCAGAGCCCCGCAGGCTCAGATCAAAGGAGCTGTAGGGCCTTAGCAGGTCGATTCCTGGCTGGGACCAGGGAGGTGAAGAAGGGTGCTCCCTCTCTACTGAAGGAGCTTGACTGGCTGTATTTCCTAGTCTTGGGAGAGAGAGGACCTGAGAACTGTAACCCTAAGGTAACAGATGAAAGGAAAGAGACCAGGTGGGAAGAAGCCCAGAGAAAACAGCATCATCTGATTAAAGGAGACAGTGCATGGCTACTGAGGAGAGGTTCCCTGGGCTGGACCTGGGTTCCCCCACCAGCAAAGTGGCCTAAGCCAAGAAGGGGCCAAGGCTTGTTTAGAAGCCCAAGCAAAGGGATGGATTTAAAGGGCCCAGAGGCAGGGCTGAAGACCCTGGTGAAGGCAGACAGTTTGGTGAACTCTTTGCTACCCTGGAAGGGATTTATTTTTGACTGTGTGACTTGGGCGGTGCCACCAAAGACTCACCTAGCGAGGCTGGCAACCTATAGAGGGTGGCAGGAACAGAAAAAGAAATTCAGTACCAAACCCAGCCCATCACAACACAGATCTAAGGGGAACCCCACTCTTTACCTCTCTCCATTGTGAAAACTGACCATTTAGTCCTACCCTTCGTTTCCCATCTTTAATCCAGTTACTGATGCACCAGAAGACTGATGCAAAGAATTCATTTAGGGCATGGCTACACTTGCAAATGTAGAGCGCTTTGAGTTAAACCAGCCTTCGGAGAGCGTAGTAGGGAAAGCGCTGCAGTCTGTCCACAGTTGGTGGCGATAAGAACCCGGATGTTGGGGAAGGTGGGTTGGAGGTGACATGGGGGCACAAGGGAAAGGGTTTTGGGACAAGAGCTGCGGGGGGGCGGGCGCGGTAGTGCTCCACCTGCATGGCTACGAGCGCCTGGATCGAGTCTACTTGGTGCTGCATGATGCTTATCAGCCAATAGACTCATAGACTTTAAGGTCAGAAGGGACCATTATGATCATCTGGTCTGACCCCCTGCATGCTGCAGGCCATAAAACCGTCCCTACCCCTTCCCTGGACTCTGCTGTTGAAGTCCCCAATCCTGTTTTAGGTGACTTCAATCGGCAGAAACCCTCCTGCTAGAGATCCCTGCCCTATGCTGCGGAGGAAGGCGAAAAACCTCCAGAGGCTCAGCCAATCTGCCCTGGAGGAAAATTCCTTCCCGACCCCAAATATGGCGATCAGTAAGACCCCGAGCATATAGGCAAGAGTCTCCAGCCTGACCCCTGTCAGCCATTATACAATTTACCTACCATTTCTTGGTTTTCCTTGACTACTATGTTTTACCATTAAACCATTCCCTCCATAAATTTATCTAACTTAATCTTAAAACCAGACAGGTCCGTCGCCCCCACCGTTTCCCTCGGAAGGCCGTTCCAATATTTCACCCCTCTGACGGTCAGAAACCTTCGTCTAATTTCAAGCCTGAACCTCCCCACGGCCAGTTTATATCCATTCGTTCTCGTATCCACATTAGTACTAAGCTGGAATAATTCTTCTCCCTCCCTCGTATTAATCCCTCTAATATATTTAAAGATAGCAATCATATCCCCCCTCAGCCTTCGCTTTGTCAGACTAAACAACCCAAGCTCCTCTAGTCTCTTTTCATACGACAGGTTTTCCATTCCTCTGATCATCCTAGTGGCCCTTCTCTGCACCCGTTCCAGTTTGAGTTCATCTTTTTTAAACATGGGAGACCAGAACTGCACACAGTACTCCAAATGAGGTCTCACCAGCGCCTTGTACAACGGAAGCAGGACCTCCTTATCCCTACTAGATATACCTCGCCTAATGCATCCCAAGACAGCATTGGCTTTTTTCACCGCCACGTCGCATTGTCGACTCATAGTCATCCTGCGGTCTACTAGGACCCCTAGGTCCTTCTCCTCTTCCGTTACTTCTAACCAATGCGTCCCCATCTTGTAACTAAAATTTTTATTAGTCATCCCCAAATGCATCACCTTACACTTTTTACTATTAAATTTCATCCTATTCCTGATACTCCAATTCACAAGCTCGTTCAAGTCTCCCTGCAGGATATCCCTATCCTCCTCCGAATTTACAACGCCTCCCACCTTCGTATCATCCGCAAACTTTATCAGCCCACTCCTGCAATCGGTTCCGAGGTCAGTTATAAATAGATTAAATAAAATGGGTCCCAAAACCGAACCTTGAGGCACTCCACTAGTAACCTCCCTCCAACCTGACAGTTCACCCTTTAATACGACCCGCTGCATTCTCCCCATTAACCAATTCCTTATCCACCTCTGGATTTTCATATCGATCCCCATGTTTTTCAGTTTAACCAATAATTCCTCATGGGGTACAGTATCAAACGCTTTACTGAAATCCAGGTATATTAGGTCCACCGCATTTCCCTTATCTAATAAATCCGTTACTTTCTCAAAGAAGGAGATCAGATTCGTTTGGCACGATCTGCCCTTCGTAAAACCATGTTGTAATTTATCGCAATTGCCACTAACCTCCAGGTCCTCAACTAGTTTCTCTTTCAGAATTTTCTCTAATACCTTGCACACTACAGATGTTAAACTAACAGGCCTGTAGTTACCCGGATCACTTTTTTTCCCTTTCTTGAAAATAGGAACCACATTAGCTATTCTCCAGTCTAACGGGACCACCCCCGAGTTTACAGATTCATTAAATATTATCGCTAATGGGCCTGCTATTTCCCGCGCCAATTCCTTCAATATTCTCGGATGAAGATCGTCCGGTCCTCCCGACTTAGCCCCATTAAGGCATTCAAGTTTTGTTTCTACCTCGGATACGGTAATCCCCCATCCTGAATGCCCCTCTGTAGTGGTGCTAGTATCCCTAATACCTTCATTGGCCTCATTAAACACCGATGCAAAATATTCATTGAGATATTGCGCCATGCCTAGATTGTCTTTAATCTCCTCTCCGGCAATAGTCTTCAGCGGTCCCACTTCTTCTTTCTTTGCTTTCTTCCTATTTATATGGCTGTAAAACCTCTTACTATTGCTTTTAATTCCCCTCGCTAGGTCCAACTCTACACGGCCTTTGGCCTTTCTCACTCTATCTCTACATTCTCTGACTTCGCTAAGGTAAGTTTCTTTACTAATCCCTCCCCTCTTCCACTCTTTGTACGCTTTCTGTTTTTTCCTAATCGCCCCTTTGAGTCGGTCGCTCATCCAGCTCGGTCTAAATCTCCTGCTTTGTAATCTTTTTCCCTTTTTTGGAATGCAGGCCTCCGACAGCTCATGCATCTTTAACTTGAAGTAATCCCAGGCTTCTTCTGCCTTTAGATCCATTAATACGTTTGCCCAATCCACTTCCCTTACCAGTCCCCTTAATTTGTTAAAATTGGCCTTTTTAAAATTATAAACCCTAGTCTTTGACTTAATTCTGTTACTCCTCCCATGTATTTTAAACCGAATTAGCTCATGATCACTGGAGCCCAAATTGTCCCCCACTACCACTTCCTCAACGAGGTCCTCACTACTTACCAGAATCAAATCTAAAATGGCCTCCCCCCTCGTCGGTTCAGCTACCACTTGATGAAGGAATTGATCAGCAAGCACATCTAGGAACATCTGAGCCCTATTATTACTACTAGCGTTTGTGCCCCAATCTATATCTGGGAAGTTAAAGTCCCCCATAATTACACAGTTTCTATTAGTAATTACTTCTCTAAACACATTAAATAGTTCCTTATCCATATCCTGGGTCGATCCCGGCGGTCTATAGCACACTCCGAGCACTATCCCCGGAGAGGCTCTAGTAGTCCTATTACCCAGTGTGAGTATTGCCCAGACGGACTCTGTGTTATCTAATCCATCAACTATTATTTCTTTACAGCTTATTTCACTATTGACATACAATGCCACCCCCCCACCTTTACCTTTGTACCGGTCTTTCCTAAACAGCGCATACCCCTCCATACCTGTGTTCCAGTCGTGACTGCCATTCCACCACGTTTCTGTTATTCCTACGATATCTGGTTTCAGCTCTTGGACCAAGAGCTCCAATTCCTCCATTTTATTACCTAGGCTTCTGGCATTGGTGTATAAACACCCTAATGTATGTCGTTTAGCCTGTCTCCCATTCGTAGCACTATAAGTTGCGGGCCTCCTTGCGTCCGTCCCCCCTGTCCTTCCTATGTCCAATCTCATCTCCCCGGCTATGTCTCCTCTCATTTTACTCACCTTTTCCATACTGGAATCTGGCGTGGAGATTAACTGTGCATCTCCCAACCTTCTCCCCAAACTTCCTAGTTTAAAGCTCTTTTGATAAGATGAGCCAGCCTCTCTCCCAGAAGTCTATTTCCTTCCCTACTCAGGTGAAGCCCATCCCGCGAGAACAGGTGTCTATCCCCGAAAGCCTCCCAGTGGCCATACATCCCAAAGCCCTCCTTATAGCACCACTCTCTTAGCCAACTATTTATTCTCACAATCCTATCAGCCCTTTGCTGCCCTTCCCTCGGAACGGGCAGAATCCCACTAAAGATAATCTGAGCCTCTATCTCCTTGAGCATCTTCCCCAGCCTAGCATAATCTCCCTTGATTCTCTCTAACGAGAACCTAGCCGTGTCATTCGTTCCTACATGAAGGATTATCAAGGGGTTCTTACCTGCTCCTTTTAGGATCCTTTTCAACCGCAGGTCCACATCGCGTATCTTTGCGCCCGGTAGACAGCACACCCTTCTGTTCTCCGGGTCCGCCCTGGTCACAGGCCTGTCCAATCTCCTCAGTAAAGAGTCTCCAATTACATACACCTTCCGTCGCCTGGCAACAGTGCGATCTAGTAATCTAGTCTCTAGTCCCTCTAGTCCTGACCTGTGCCTGTTCCTATCTTCCCTTATGCTCCCCCTTATGCCTTCCTGATTCCTCCCGGGGCCCAGAATTGGTGCTGTCTCCATCAACTCCTCCCCTCTCTCTCTCGGGCTAGCTGCTCTTCTCTTCTTCCTCACTCTCCCACCTTCAGCCGCCACCTGCTGCCCCTCCACCTCGCTATCCAAACACTCGAACCTATTCCTGAGTTCTATTCCCCCCTCGCTGGCCCTTCTTTTCCTTGGCCTGCTTCTCACAGTCACATGCTTCCACCTCCCATGTTCTCCCCCTTCCATTCCCCTCTCACCGTCCTCTGCCTCTACCTGCGCTGCAGGACACTCTCCTTCAGCCCCTCCTTGCCTGTCCTCCATCAGCTGCTCAAACCCCCGCCTAAACTCCACCAGGGTATCTACCTGCATCTCTAGCCCCTTAATCTTTTCCTCCAGTAACACTATCAGGCGACACTTCATACACACATACCTGTGTTCCAGCTCCCCTGCTAGGACCATATACATACCACAGCTTCCACATGCCACCATCTGCATTCTGTCTGCTCCTGCTGCTTGGCTCATGCCTGCTGCACTCCCTGCCCACAGCACCTGTGGACTCAGAGCACACACCACACCGTGCCCTCCTGCCTCCCCCTTACCTCCCCCTGCGAACTCCCTCTCAAACTCCCCTGTTAGCCGCCCTGTTGGCTGCCGCTGCTCGCAGCTGTCCCGCTGCCTGGCTGGGCGGCCGCTTTTATGGGCCCCTTGATCAGCCAAGCCCCGCCCCCTGCTCAGGCCTCGGCGTCCGTCCCAGCACCCAGCCCCTGCCGGCCCCTACAAACCAAAACAAACAAACACACAAGAACACCCAGGAACACCCAGGACAGATGCAAATACAGGTACCTTCTCCTCCAATGAGAACTCCCTCTCAAACTCCCCTGTTAGCCGCCCTGTTGGCTGCCGCTGCCGGAGCTCCTCATTCTGCTGGCGGATCCTCCTTTCACTCTCCCTCCACTCCTGCGCTTTTAGATTCTCGTTAAGGGACTGCTGCATTACTTCATGCAGCATGTCTTCTTTGCTTCTATGTGGCCTCTTCCTAATTCTTTGGATTCTTTCGGCAAGTGATAACATGGACGACGAAGATCTCAAGGTTGCATCTGTAAAGGCAAAATGCAACACTTAACAGAGGCAGCATTGTTCACACCAGAGAGAGCAATGATTCCCCCATACTTAAGGAGGGTAAGCACAGTCTACACAATAGCATAATTTGCCCATCCCAAACCGAGCGCACATAACCCATGGGAGCCCCAAAATGGTGAGTAAGCACAGGGTCAAGGGGGACTGATTGTTTCACGTCTGTACTGTCCTCTGGGTTTCTGTGCCTTGGGCAGGGCCGGCTCTGACTTTTTGGCCACCCCAAGCAAAAAAAAAAAAAACGGGGCAGCTAGAACGGCAAAGCAAAAAAAAAAACCAGAGCGCGGGTGCAGGGGGACCGGCTTGGGGGGGCGGGAGAGGGAGGGAGCGGGCAGGAGAGAGAGAGAAGGGGGCGGCCAGGGCTACAGCAGGGGCGCTGCCACGCGGCCCCTCCCTCCCGCTGCACCGCTCCGGTCGGCGGGGAGAGAAGGAAGAGGACTGCCCTGCAGGGTGCTCTGGTTCTCCGCGCTGCCGCCCCCTACAGGGCGGCCGGAGCGGAACAAGAACAACAACAACAAAAAAAGCGGCCGTGCCGCCCTAGGATTGGGCAGAATGCCGCCTCCAACAATCTGCCGCCCCAAGCACCAGCTTGCTCAGCTGGTGCCTGGAGCCGGCCCTGGCCTTGGGGAGAGCCAACAGCTGCAGGGGGCCCCTATACTGAACACTGTCCCCACATTTTCCACAGGAGTTCGTCCTGGAAGATATCTCGCTGCTGAGGGTGACCTGAGAAGCAAGGGAGGGTCTTCTACTGCAATGCAGCTTCCACCCTGGCCCATATGCAGCTTCCTATGTGCAGCAGTGGTCCCCCCGCCCCTCGCAGCACAGTGGCGCGGACACGTTAGCCTGACTGGGACAAGGACCACAGTGGCATCAATGTCCTATTCCGCATCTAGGCATGCATGCAGCCCTAACCCTCCTCACCCCAAGAGCCTGCACCCAATAACTTCCTTCCCAAAATCAGAGCCGCTTACCGGGAACCTTCTCTGGTGTTTGTCCTTCCCCAAGCACCAGCCACCATGACTGGTTACCTTCCTCTTGGCTTGAGAACAGCTCTTGGCTGCATGCCTCCAGAGATTCCGGGGTGTCTTCCTCCCCCTCAGCATCCTCGCTCCTGCTTTCCTCCTGCCTGCCTGCCTTGTTGAACTGGGCTCTAAAGTGTCCATGGTGGTCCTTGGAGTGGAGGTGGGGTCGCCCCCAAGTATCACGTCCAGCTCTTTGTAGAAACGGCAGGTTGCGGGGGCACCACCGGAGCGGCGGTTTGCCTTGTGGGCTTTGCGGTAGGCATTCTGCAGCTCCTTCACTTTAACCCTGCACTGTAGTGCGTCCCAGTCATGGCCCCTTTCCATCATGTCTCTTGATATCTGCCCGAAGGTATCGTAATTCCTACGGCTGGAGTGCAGCTGGGACTGGACAGCTTCCTCCCCGCAAACACTGATGAGGTCCAGCATCTCACTATTGTTCCATGCTGGGGCTCGCCTGGCGCGTGGAGCATGGTCACCTGGAAAGATGCGCTGAGAGCACTCCATGCCTAGCTGAGCAAACAGGAAGGGGATTTTCAAAATTCCCAGAGAATTTAAAGGGTGGGACTGATGGTTGGTCACCTGAGGGCAGAGCAGTAGAGTTCAAAGTGATGACCAGAGTGGCCAGAACAGGCATTGTGGGACACTTCTGGAGGCCGATCAGAGTGCATTAACAGACCAGGGTGTCCACACTGGCATCACGGCGCTCCAGCGGGGGCACATCAAATGTTATTCCACTTGCCAAGGTGGAGTACCGGGAGCGCTCTAGCCGCAGAGCCCGGGCACTTTACGTGCCTTGCCAGTGTGGACGGGTCGTGAGTTAGAGCGCACGGAGCTGCTTTAATTCTCTCTAACTGGCAAGTGTAGCCATGCCCTTAGCGTCTCCGCAACAGCCTTGTCTTCCTTGATCGCTCATTTAGTACCTCAATCATTCAATGATCCCATTGATTGTTTGGCGTCTTCCTGTCTCTGATGTACTTAAAACATATTTTTGCTGTTAGTGTTTGTGTCATTGGTTAGTTGCTCTTCAAATTCTTCCTTGGCCTGCCTTATTATTCTTTTACACTTGACTTGCCAGAGTTTGTGCTTTTTTCTATTTTCCTCAGTAGGAGATCTTGGAATCATAAAATGATGGGGACTAAATTAGCCGTTACCACTCAAGAAAGAGATCTTGGAGTCATTGTCGATAGTTCTCTGAAAACATCCACTCCATGTGCAGTGGCAATCAAAAAAAGCAAACAGAATGTTGGGAATCATTAAGAAAGGGATAGATAGTAAGACAGAAAATATCATGTTGTCTCTATATAAATCCATGATACACCCACACCTTGAATACTGCATACAGCTGTGGTCACACCATCTCAAAGATACATTGGAATTGGAAAAAGTTCAGAAAAGGGCAACAAAAATGGTTAAGGATATGGAACGGCTTCCGTATGAGGAGAGATTAATAAGACTGGGACTTTTCAGCTTGGAAAAGAGAGGGCTAAGGGGGGGATATGATTGAGGTCTATTAAAATCATGACTGGTGTAGAAAAAGTGAATAAGGAAGTGTTATTTACTCCTTCTTATAACACAAGAACTAGGGGTCACCAAATGAAATTAATAAGCAGAAGGAAGTATTTCTTCACACAATGCACAGTCAACCTGTGAAACGCTTTGCCAGAGGATGTTGTGAAGGCCAAGATTATAACGAAGTTTAAAAAACAAAAACAAAAAACCACTAGATAAATTCATGGAGGATAGGTCCATCAGTGGTTATTAGCCAGGATGGGCAGGGATGGTGTCCCTAGCCTCAGTTTGCCAGAAGCCCAGAATGGGCAACAGGGGATGGATCACTTGATGATTCCCTGTTCTGTTCATTCCCTCTGGGGCACCTGGCATTGGCCAGTGTCAGAAGACAGGACTCTGGGCTAGATGGACCTTTGGTCTGACCCAGTATGGTCGTTCTTATGAATCATCATGAATAGTTCTCTGAAAACATCTGCTCAATGTGCAGCAGCAGTAAAGAAAAAAAGCTAACAATGTTAGGAACCATTAGAAAATGATAAAGATAAGATAGAAAATAGCATAATGCCACTATATGAATCCATTGTATGCCCACAACTTGAGTACTGCCTGCAGTTCTAGTTGCCCCATCTCAAAAAACAGATATTGGGCTAGATGGACTATTGGTCTGACGCTGCATGGTTGTTCTTATGACTCCTCGTAGACATATCACTAATCTCTGCTGCTAAGGGTGTGGAGTTTTCACCTTCCCCTCTGCAGGGTGTGTGTCTGCAAACCAGGACATAGACACAACAAGAGGGATTTACAATATTAACAGCCCTAGGCAGTGAAATAATATCATTCTCCCACCAAAACATTGGCGGGTATCTTATGGAGAATCCCACCTTCCAAGCATCTTTTAAACCTTCTCAGTCTTGTTAGGCATGAGCCAAAGGCACAAGTGGTTTCATATTTCCCGAAGGCAAGGTGCTTTACTCTCTCCCCTGCGAGCATATCTGATTCCTTAGTCAGATCTTTCCTACCAAGCATGATCTGGGCACTGTGTGCTTCCACTCTTGAAACAGTCTGCCCTTTACACTGTCATCTTTCATAAACCCTGTCCACCTCCAGGAGGGCATGTGACGGGTTACCCCCACTTTGGGGTGCCACCGGCTGTATTGGCTTGCACTGCACAGAAAACTCATGAAATTCGCTCCCTCCCTCAATGTGGAGGAAGATATGCACAGCTTTTTGCCCCTCCCCCCCCCATTATGGATTTCACAAATGGGGTTTAGAGAAAACAAAAACAAGTTTAGTAACTACAAAAGATAGATTTTAAGTGATTATAAAGGATAGCAAACAGATCAAAGCAGATTACTGGGCAGGTAAAAACAAACACGCAAACTAAGCTTAATACACTAAAGAAACTGGTTACAAGTGGTAATTTCTCACCCTAAATGTTGCTTTATGGCAGATTGCAGAGGTTCTTGAAGACAAGCTGCTCTTGCTTGCAGCTTAAAACTCTAGGTATTTCTTTCACAGGCCAGACACCTTCTCCAGACCAGGATCAGTCCTTCCCCCGCCCCCCACTTTGTCTTTGTTTCTTAGATGTTTCCAGCAGTCATCCTTGGCGGGGATGCAGTGGGGAATGGCCCCTGATTAACTGACTTCCCTGCCTTAAATAGGATTTACATATGGCGGGAATCCTTTGTTTCCCAGTTTGATCCTCACCCCTTATCAGTGGGAAAAATACTAGTAGTCCAAGATAGAGTCCAGTACCAGGATCACATGACCCTGCAGTGTCAAAGAAGACAGGAGTCAAAGGTTGTTTGCAGCATCCCAGGAAGCTTCTCAGGAAGGTGGGAGATTAGCATCTTCAAAATCCTATTGGTCTCCCTAATGGCCCATCCAGGCTGATTGCATTCTGTCTGGTGGGCATTCCCCAGGGATAAACCCACTTGTAATTGTTACGTAATCAATATTCCTAACTTCAGATACAGAAATGATACATATGTACAAATAGGATAATAACATTCAGTAAATCAGCCTTTCCAATGATACCTCACATGACCCATCTTGCATAAAGCACATCTGAGTTGTGCCATATTCATATCATAAGAATATCTCTATGAAGAATATGGGGTGTAGTGTCACAGGGCAGAACAGACACAATTAACTGTGATCACCTCAGGCATCCCTATGTGGATTCCACATATAAAGCACACTGCTTCCTCATGTGTTCAGTGGATTCACACAAATAATGCCTTCTCAGGCTGTTGCTCTGGGCCGGGAACCTGTGATTGGGGTTGCCAGGAGGCAACCATTTTTGGAGTGGTATGGGCTCAGATCCATCCCCTCCCACCTTCTTGCCTGGGACAAATCGGGATCCCCCCTTTACGCTGGGTGTTGCCCATCCCTCAGACCTGCGCTTCACAGATGGCCTCGCTAGCACATATAGATCAGCTGCATGGGCTGCATCTTTTAATTGCTGGGGATTTATCCCACACTACAGCCCTTACTTCATCCAACCAGGCATCAAAGAACTTCTCTTGGCTAAATAGGTATACCAAATTTTCATAGTCCTCTGCCTCTTTATCCCTTATCCATTTCCTTAAATAATTTTATAAACTTATTCTCCGTGACTTATTTTATCATGTTTTTTTGATGTTTCTAATTTTTAGGCAATATTCCTCTGGGATGATTTGAAACCTTTTCAATACAGTATCTCTGAATCAATCATAATTCATAGCCTCCTTTGGATATTTATCAGATAGACTGGGAGGCAAGGTGGTCATTTTCTGTGTGTCAAGAATTTGGAGTACTTCACATGTCCTCTCAGAAGTGGTCAGGTATTCCTCAAAGCATTCCCCGTCCCAGTATCTTGGACATAATTTATCTTAGCTGGTTGATCCCTGGGGAGGATTACTCATGGGAGGTGGGTTTTTATTTTGTAATTTCAGCATTTTGAGCGCTTGCTCCCTCTCTTGAGGACAAGTGCAGAGTCCTGCACTTAGGAAGGAAGAATCCCATGCACTGCTACAGGCTGGGGACTGACTGGCTAAGCAACAGTTCTGCAGAAGAGGACTTGGGGATTACAGTGTATGAGAAGCTGGATATGAATCAACAGTGTGCCCTTGTTGCCATGAAGGCTAACGGCACATTGGGCTGCATTAGTAGGAGCATTGCCAGTGTATTGAGGGACGTGATTATTCCCCTCTATTTGGCACTGGTGAGACCACATCTGGAGTATTGCATCCAGTTTTGGGCCCCACACAACAGAAAGGAAGTGGACAAATTGGAGCGAGTCCAGTGGAGGGCAGTGAAAATTATTAGGGGGTTGGGGCACATGACTTACACAGAGAGGCTGAGGGTACTGGGGTTATTTAGTCTGCAAAAGAGAAGAGTGAGGGGAGATTTGATAGCAGCCTTCAACTACCTGAAGGGGGGTTCCAAAGAGGCTGTTCTCAATGGTGGCAGGTGACAGAACAAGGAGTAATGGTCTCAAGTTGTAGTGGGGGTGGTTTAGGTTGGATATGAGGAAACACTATTTCACTAGGAGGGTGGTGAAGCACTGGAATGGGTTACCTAGGGAGGTGGTGGAATCTCCTTCCTTAGAGATTTTTAAGGTCAGGCTTGACAATGCCCTGGCTGGGATGATTTAGTTGGTGTTGGTCCTGCTTTGAGCAGAGGGTTGGACTAGATGACCTCCTGAGGTCTCTTCCAACCCTGATATTCTATGATTCTACATGCTTTCATTCTTCCAGCTCCAACTGTTTCCTATGGGCAGCTTCCTCCACTGCCTTCTGATTCTTATAGGTTCTCGGCCACTGCCTGTCTTGTTGAGGACTGTGCCAGTCTGGCGGTGTTGTACGGATGCCTGAACTCCTCACACCCTCATTCCTTCCCGAGGGATTTGGCTGCTTGACATGTAACGTGTCTTGTTCCATAAGCTTAGATCGTTTCCTTGAGGCTTTTCCTTGCAACGACTAATCCCCGATGGTTCACAGCTGCTCAAACTGCAGCGTGGTTAGTGTGCAGCACTTCTCTAGCTTGCTCATTTTGTGCTGTCTTTGTTCTGTTTCCCTCTCCTGATATAAACAAACAATAAAAACTTCACACGCGCACACACACACACACACACACACCATTTTCAACCCTATTACTTTTCAGTGTCACTTTGTGTCTCAGTGTACTCTACTGCCTTGGGCGTGAACTTTGCTTCGTTCATAAACTGGGTGTAGATCCTGCTGACCTTGCCACGGTGGCACTTTTCAGGGTTACCCAAGGGGTGCAGAGTGAATCACTACCAGCTGCTCACAACAGGAGGGAGCCTTGGCTGTGTCCACCAGGGGAAACCCTCCCCAGCTACCAACGTCTGGCTAACCCAAGCTCTCGTCTCCAGGCTCCACACGCTCTGTGCTTTCCCAATGTAGGCTAGCACTGTACACATCTACACTCGAGTGCCCAATCCCCTTCGTTCTGGACACCTGCTGTGCATTGATTCATTGCCTTGGTGGAAGCAATGCATCCCGGTTCACTGTTTCACCAAGTTCAACACCCACCTTAGCACTTAGATGTATCTATAGTAAAACCAGTTTGGAGTTTAACAGAGCTTGAGATAGAGATTCAAATAAAAGCAAGTACAAGTGTTTAGACATATAAGGGTACAGGTAAAAGAAACATAAAATGGAATCTATAGCCTATAATTATGAACAAGTTACTTTGCTGTCTGGCACCTCCTCCTGGCCACTCTGGGGATTAGCTCTTGAGTTCACACCCAAACCCTGTCACACCTTCTCTCTCTCAGGTCTGCAGCTCCTTTCTGGTCCCAGGAACCACAGCGTCCCCTTCATGACTCAGCCACAGGCCATGTCACTCGGCATTCCCCCCTTCCATTCCCTGTCACACCCACAGTGACCCAGGCAGTCTTCCCCTTCACTGCCATGCCGGGCTATGCCACACCCTTGGTGGCTGGTAGGGGAACCCAGGCCTACCCTCTACTCCAGATTCCAGTCCAGAGACCCTCTCCCCAGCAGCTCTGGGCTTTCCTCTTCCCGTCCTCACTGCTCCTTCCCTGAACTGTTTCCTACCTCTTCTGGTTCCCCTCCTTGCACTGGGTGTACCATCTCCAAACCCACTTCCCTTCTCCCCGGGAGCGACTGCCCTATCCTAGCAGCTGCCTCGGCACTCCTCCATTCTCCCAGGGAGTAGCTGCAGACTTCTCTCTGCTGCTCCTTCGGTTGCCAGCCTTCTGGCTTTTGTAGAAGATCTGCCTGTCCCTCGCAGGTGAGCTTCTCTCTAATTAGCTGCCTCCAGCCTAAAGCTCCCATGTTTGCAACCTAATTAGCTGATTGGGCCCACCTGGCCTAATTCAGCTCTTGCAGGGCCAGTGTGGGAGCATACCCCATCCCACTCTCCCACTGGCAAAGTGTCTCCTTCGTAATGGGTAACATCCTGTGCCCTTTCTTTTCCCTTTCTATAGTAACAGCCTATTGTCTCTTAGCCCAGGGGGATCCCCTATTCAGAGACTTCGCTTGGGGTTCTTTTCTCTTGGTAAATGCTCATGCCTGTGTCTGGTGCAGACAGGGCTTGGATTGCTCTCATTTTGATGGAGTCAGTCTGAGACTCTGACACCTGAGGTGAGAAGTTTTATTTCCAGTAGTTTTGGAACACAATATCCTACGTTACACAGCTCTACAGTTGTTCCCCTTACAAACCTCATGCCATAGCCATGACAATCAGCTAGTTCTTGGTTGTCCGCAGAGACCACTCACAGCCGCCTTCTGTGAAATACTGAGAAGATGGTTGGGCACAGGGGTAATGTATCTGCCTGGGCATGTCTGTGTCACACCCAGACAGCAGATTTGTTTGGGGTTACCAATAGACTGGTGAATTCAGGCTGTCCCCACTCAGTGGCTGCTGTGAGTTCCTCCCATTGTAAGGAAATTCCTTATTTTATGGATAAATTCAGTGCCAGTGGGGACAGAACAGTGTTCAGAGAGCGGGGACCATAAGTCCTGTGTTGAGTGTCAGTTAGTGTTGCACAATAAGAGGTGTTTTGAGAATTGTGTGCTATTACCCATGGTGTAGATCCATATGCTTCCTAGCTGATCAGGCTGGTAGGGAAGTACTGGGTATATTGCTAATGGAGATGAGCACCTCTCTTGGGAGGGAAGACCGTCGGATGCTTCGAAGAAAGGAGTGGGATGGTGCTTTCTGCTCCAGCTCCCGATCCAGTGATCAGAAGCAGTTTCTGTTGCAGTCTATTTGCTTGTAATGTTTTCTATACCCTACAATAATTTCTGGTGAAATTAGTATGCAGCAGATTTAAAACAAACAAATGGAAGTACTTCTTCACACAGCACAGAGTCAACCTGTGGTATTCCTGGTCAGGGGAGGTTGTGAAGGCCAAAAGTATAACTGGGTTCAAAAAAGAACTAGATATGTTAATGGAGGATGGGTCCATCAATGGCTGTTAGCCAAGATGGTCAGAGGTGCACCCCCAGGCTCTGAGTGTTCCTAAACCTCTGACGGCCAGAAGCTGGGACTGGACGAAAGGGGATGATCACTTGATAAATTGCCCTTTTCTATTCACTCCCTCTGAAGCATCTGACACCATCAACTGCCAGAGTCAGGCTACTGGCTAGACGGACCATTGGTCTGACCCAGTCTGGCCACTCTTTTATGTTCTTATGTTGGTGCATGAGGTCAGCTTAGGAGAGAGCAGACATGTGTTTCTAAGGGAACTACAGGCCAGTCAGCCTCACCTCAGTCCCTGGAAAAATCATGGAGCAGGTCCTCAAGGAATCAATTATGAAACACTTAGAGGAGAGGAAAGTGATCAGGAACAGTCAGCATGGATTCACCAAGGGGAAGTCATGCCTGACTAACCTAATTGCCTTCTATGATGAGATAACTGGCTCTGTGAATGAGGGGAAAGCAGTGGATGTGTTATTCCTTGACTTTAGCAAAGCTTTTGATATGGTCTCCCACAGTATTCTTGCCAGAAAGTTAAAGAAGTATGGGCTGGATGAATGGACTATACGGAGGATAGAAAGCTGGCTAGATCGTCGGGCTCAACAGGTAGTGATCAATGGCTCCATGTCTAGTTGGCAGCCGGTTTCAAGCGGAGTGCCCCAAGGGTCGGTCCTGGGGCCGGTTTTGTTCAATATCTTCATTAATGATCTGGAGGATGGCGTGGACTGCACCCTCAGCAAGTTTGCAGATAACACTAAACTGGGAGGAGTGATAGATATGCTGGAGGGTAGGGATAGCATACAGAGGGACCTAGACAAATTAGAGGATTGGGCCAAAAGAAATCAAGGAACATGGTCATTCTCCTCTGTTCAACAGATAGGAATTAATGGTAAATTCTCAGACTGGAGAGGGGTAACTAGTGGTGTTCCCCAAGGGTTAGTCCTCAGACCAATCCTATTCAACTTATTTATAAATGATCTGGAGAAAGGGGTAAACAGTGAGGTGGCAAAGTTTGCAGATGATGCTAAACTGCTCAAGATAGTTAAGACCAAAGCAGACTGTGATGAACTTCAAAAAGATCTCACAAAACAAAGTGATTGGGCAACAAAATGGCAAATGAAATTTAATGTGGATAAATGTAAAGTAATGCACATTGGAAAAAATAACCCCAACTATATATACAATATGATGGAGGCTAATTTAGCTACAAGAAGTCAGGAAAAAGATCTTGGAGTCATCATGGATAGTTCTCTGAAGATCTCCGCGCAGTGTGCAGAGGCGGTCAAAAAAGCAAACAGGATGTTAGGGATCATTAAAAAGGGGATAGAGAATAAGACTGAGAATATATTATTGCCCTTATATAAATTGATGGTACGCCCACATCTCGAATACTGCGTACAGATGTGGTCTCCTCATCTAAAAAAAGATATATTGGCACTAGAAAAGGTTCAGAAAAGGGCAACTAAAATGATTAGGGGTTTGGAACGGGTCCCATATGAGGAGAGATTGAAGAGGCTAGGACTTTTCAGCTTGGAAAAGAGGAGACTAAGGGGGGATATGATAGAGGTATATAAAATCATGAGTGATGTGGAGAAAGTGGATAAGGAAAAGTTATTTATTTATTCCCATAATACAAGAACTAGGGGTCATCAAATGAAATTAATAGGCAGCAGGTTTAAAACAAATACAAGGAAGTTCTTCTTCACGCAGCGCACAGTCAACTTGTGGAACTCCTTACCTGAGGAGGTTGTGAAGGCTAGGACTATAACAGCGTTTAAAAGAGAACTGGATAAATTCATGGTGGTTAAGTCCATTAATGGCTGTTAGCCAGGATGGGTAAGGAATGGTGTCCCTAGCCTCTGTTTGTCAGAGGATGGAGATGGATGGCAGGAGAGAAATCACTTGATCATTGCCTGTTGGTCCACTCCCTCTGGGGCACCTGGCATTGGCCACTGCCGATAGACAGGATACTGGGCTAGATGGACCTTTGGTCTGACTCGGTACGGCCGTTCTTATGTTCTTAACATTGATAAGGTCTCATCTGGAGTACTGTGTCCAGTTTTGGGCCCCACACTACAAGAAGAATATGGAAAAATTGGAAAGAGTCCAGCGGAGGGCAACAAAAATGATTAGGGGTCTGGAGCACATGATTTATGAGGAGAGGCTGAGGGAACTGGGATTGTTTACTCTGCAGAAGAGAAGAGTGAGGGGGGATTTGATAGCTGCTTTCAACTACCTGAAAGGGGGTTCCAAAGAGGATGGATCTAGACTGTTCTCAGTGGTGGCAGATGACAGAACAAGGAGCAATAGTCTCAAGTTGCAGTGGGGGAGGTCTAGGTTGGATATTAGGAAAAACTTTTTCACTAGGAGGGTGGTGAAGCACTGGAATGGGTTCCCTAGGGAGGTGGTGGAATCTCCTTCCTTAGAGGTTTTTAAGGTCAGGCTTGACAAAGCCCTGGCTGGGATGATTTAGTTGGGGTTGGTCCTACTTTGAGCAGGGGGTTGGACTAGATGACCTCCTGAGGTCCCTTCCAACCCTGATATTCTATGATTCTAAGGTGTGGAGAGAGAATTCCTTGCTTTAGTCCCAGCTCTCAAATGCCGGCTGAGTTGCCCTTTGAGCAGCCCTCCCAGCTGTGAGTGGGGCCACCTGCCTGATTCCTCTTCTGCTGTCTGTCCTGCTGCTGCCATTGCTGGGGGAGGTCCCTTTTAAAGTGCCAAAGGCTGTGTTTGACACTGCCCCTGGGGCACTCTGATACTCCCCATGCAGAGGAGTGTAACTGCCAGGTGACCTCCCTTTGTCTACTGCATGGTGATCCCAAGAGAGACCAGCTGCCCAGGCGCTGGACATGATGTGTGTCTTGCCTTTCAGAGGAAGGTGAAGGGGCATGTGCAGATGATTCTGGAGCAGCTGCTGCGCACCGTCAATCGCAGGGTGATTGTCCTTGACCAGGAGCACGACCTAAGAGTGAGTACCACTGCTTGCTCTGTGCGGTTCTGGGGGGCTACAGGCATCTTGGAGTGAGCCTGGCCCTTGAACGGGCCCTGGTGAGTGCCAAGGAGTGTGCTGGGTTCAGTCCTGGGGTGGTAAGAGCTCATTAGAGTCTCCTGCTATTGGTGCCGTTCATCCTGCAGCAGCCTGGTCAGGATGAGGCTCTCGACGTTACACAGAGCTTATGGAAAATCCATCAGCCCAAGTCCAAACACGGCACATGGGGAATTCGTGGTAGGAGCACATACTGAGGCAGGGTGGAGTCCTGGGTCGACCCTCATGGGGTGCTGGCAGAAGGCTGGGCCTCATCCCACAGTGGGAGGTTCCTTCTGTGGAGGTGGGGCTGTAGGGACACCCCAAGGTTGAAGAATGTGAGTTGTGAGGACTGGTGAAGGGAGCTAGGCTCCTTCCAGGAACAAGGATCCTTGCTGGGCCTGAATCACCACTGGAGTTCTGCATGCCAAGAATGCAGAGCGGTTAAATCTCAGGGTTCAGGGCATCAGCCAGTCAGAGAGTCTCTGTCTACACAGCCAGTGGGTGTGAGCCTCCCAGCCTTGGGCTACCGGGGCTCGAGCTCTAGAAATAGCTGGGTAGGCAGCGCTCTGCAGAATCCTGGGTGTGTCTGTCCAGCGACTCAGGCTGGAGCTCAGGCTCTGAGGCCACCCCCCTTCCTAGGCTCCAGCCTGAGCCGCAGCCTCAAATGGCTCAGCTATTTCAGAGCCCAGCTGGGCGCCCTGCTAGGCTGAGTCCGTTGACCTGGGCTGAATGAGAGCCTTGCTTCCGCGGGCTGTACAGACACTGCTCAACTGACATTTCCGAGGTAGGGCCCAGCTGGACTGTTTGGTGAGGCGCTACGAAGCAAGGTGGCCCCATGGCTCACTCGGTTAGCCGGCGTCTTGATGTGGAGCAGATCTGATGTGCCAGCAGGTTGGGGAAGGGTTCAAAATGAAGAAAGAACTGGACAGAGATAAATCACTCCCTCTGGGCAGGGGCCAGGGTGAGGATTAGAAACCAGGGGAGTTAGCGCATGGCAGCTTAGCCCAACGGGGACTGCCCAGACTGCAAACCGCTGCGTCTACGCTCTGTGTCCTGTGGCAGCGGGAAGTCAGTGGGGATGCCTGTAAACCAGTGGTGTAGAGGAGCAATGGCCAGGAATGCTCAGTGGAAGGGCCTGCTGGGATCTGAGAACAGTGTTGTCCTCCCATTCTTGGTTCTCATTGACAAGTGCTGCTGGAGGAAGCGAATCTGGAGTGACGGGCATGGCAGAGTGGTGCTGTGAGGCTCACTGAATCTCTGGCTCTGGTGCGGTCTCCGTTTGGAGGCTGCCTGAGGGTCTCTCCAGCAGGTGACTCTGCTCAGGTCGGTGCATGTTCAGGCTGCTGCAGCCCTTGGGTGGATGTTTGGATAGACATACGCAGGATTTGGTGCTGCTGTTACACTGATCCCTGGGAGTTAGCACCTTCATTCCGGGACTAGTTCAGTCTGACCCCATGGTTCAAGGAGTGAACAAGGCTCTTCTCTTTAACGGCTTTGGTTTGATCCTGCGATGGGTTTCAAGCGTATATTTTGAGATATTCACCTCTTCAGTGACTCTCTCTCAATTGGCAGGCTCAAACTCCCTTCACTAGAATCACTTCACTGTGGCAACGCGGATGGGCTGTTTTCCTGGCGTCATTTGTGCAGTTTCTCAGGAGAGCTCTCATTGGCCTGCCTGACACAAAGGGTGAGGAAGCTCTTCCAGCTCCAGATCACCAGCCCTGTCTCTTGCTCATGGTTAAATGGCTTTGCTTGCTGAACTGATTGCAGATTCAGTCCTAAATACTCCTCTCTGACCTTGGGGGTAATGGCCTTATGGAGTTGTTTAGCTAAGCTATTCTGGATCCAGTTCTGCCCTCAGTCATTGTGTCAGTGTTGTAAATGAGGCAGACAGCGTGTGGCCCAGCTGGTCACAGCATCTCCTTTCATACACTTCTCTCTCCAGCGCTTTTGCGGAGGGAGAGAGACTGTCACTCTGAACCTTCCGGTCTATGACAAGGACCTTTGGAGTGTGGGAACCAAGCGAGTGAAGGAGGCTTGGTGGGGATCAGGTGGGATTTGAGCTCACTAGCATTATGGTTTTGTTACCCTTGCTTCTGGGTTGTGTGTTTTGGCATCCCAGGGAAGTGAGGGCAGAAAGGAGCGGTAATGGAGCTACATGCATTACGAGGAACTGAATGAGGTTGTTAGGGACCAGTTTCAGTACAAAGAGAATCTAACCCTTTGACCTGATCCCAGCCATCTCCCCTTGAATCTTTGCCAAGACCTGAACTATCTGAGTTTCAGAAATGCTGTCTGGTAGCTGTCTTGGCCTGACTTATCAGCTATATGCTGCCTCTGTACTCCCTGGCTCCATCCAGAGGTGTAGGGCTACTTCATGACTGGCTGTTCCTAGGGCGTGGGCAACACTCAGCATCTTCCCAGAGCTGTTGTTGCAAGTGAGATTCCAGCCCTGTTTTGTGTACGCCAGGGGTTTGGAAGCTTCTTATGAGCACAGAGCCAAACTGAACCACAGACTTGGTCAGGGTCATTGAGCCTGTATGTAATGGGAAGCAGATGGGGGTATGGGGAAAAGACTCCCAGGGGACAGCTCTGAGGTCACTTTCTGCCCCCTTCCCTGAGAGCCCCAGCTCCCCATGCCATGAGGGAACATCTGTTTGCACTATCCCCAGCAGCCCCTGGCACCGTTATCTGGTACACCCCTGAATGCCTCTGTTTCCCATGCTGGCCTGTCCGGTGACCCCAGCAACCCAGGTGCACCTCTCAGAGCTTCCATCCCACCCCTTTAGGAAATGCCTGTCCTCACTCAGGTATCTGACCTGCTCATCAGGGCACAACAGAATAATCATTGGGCTAGGAATGCCGCCTCCTTGGCTGTAGGGGCTTGTGAAACTGCACAAGCTAAAAGCTTCACTGATGTAGATGCCACAGCCAGGGACCTGCCATCCTGTCCTGGTGCCCAATACATTCCAGGTGAATGCTCTGACCCAAGGCCCACAAGCACCCTGAACATAGGCACCTGTGGGACCCTGTCAGCAGCTGCATGACAGGGAGGGGGATACAAGGTACCTAGAACCTCTCAGCTGTGACCCAGTCATCTGCTTCTAAGGAGAGACTGCTCATGGACACTCACAAAACCTGCAGGCCAAAGGAACCTCTTGCCTTCCGGAGTGCTGGGACCTATGAACCATGCACCTGGAATTTCCTGGCTACTTAACCCCAAACCTGAGACCTAAGCTTCCCCTCCTCCCTGCCACACGGGGAGAAGGGCAAGAATGGTTCCATCCAAAATAAATGAGGTTCCTGGTGGGTTAAGGCCACATGACTAGATGCATGTTGTAGTTCAGGGCAGAGTTAATGAATCATAGAATATCAGGGTTGGAAGAGACCTCAGGAGGTCATCTAGTCCAACCCCCTACTCAAAGCAGGACCAATCCCAGGACAGATTTTTGCCCTAGATCCCTAAATGGCCCCCTCAAGGATTGAACTCTCACTCAATGCTGGGTTTAGCAGGCCAATGCTCAAACCACTGAGCTGTCCCTGCCCCCCTAATGGTTAAGAACAGAAGGCTCAGGGTGGGTTACTGTTTTGTCAGTTCCAGCAGATGCATGCAAATTCTCTGCTGAGTCCTTAGTTTCAGATGGGTGTAGCCTGGAGCTTGCATGGATCCCAGTCTCTTCTGACTGGGTTTGTGATCCTTCCCTCGCAGGAGTTGTCCAGGCTTGGGGTTGCTGTGACACCTGAAATGCTGAGACTTCAAATGTTCTTCAAGGAGATAAATTCTGTCATTGCTGCTGGGGCCAAGTGTCCCCCTACAGGAGACCAGCAGCTGCCATTGACTTCAAGGGGGATTGAATTCTGAGGCCTTCTTGGGGCCCAGCCTCCCTTCCATCCCCTATTATCATGCAGAGACAGTATCATTCAGAGGCGTTTGTGCTGCTCTCAGCTGCATGGGGTCTCTGTGGAGCCCCCTCCTTCCCCACTCTCCTGGCCTTTGTGCAGCTCACGGTTGGTTTTCTGAGCACGGCAACGTCTTGCTGACGCTGTGTGGAGCATTAGGGAGTGTTTTCTGTGCCGTGCTCAGCATACTGACACCACCCACTGGCTGCTTCCAGCCCTTTGATCTGGGACCCTCATTAACCTGACATTGAATTTCTCCTCTCGTGGGCAGCCTTGAAAAAGCTGGAATATTTGAGCTGCTAATTTCTTTCTTGTAATTAGTCAGTGAATCCTGCAGCCAGGAAACCTCAGCTTCCTTCCCTGCGCGCCAGCTGCATGTGGGAGGGAGAGTATAATTTCTAGGTTGGCGTCCCCTCCCCACCTGGACTCAATATCACAGTGCTTTCGATTAGAGGGAGCAGGTCACAAGTGCTGAAACCTGGGGGTGTGAAATGAGTTGGTCTGGTCTCGGCTATGCCCACAGCAGGCAGGTGCCCACCTCGCCACTGGTGCTATCTGCTCTTTCATGAACAGACTCTGCAGAATTGTGAGGAATGTACTTAAAAGCGAATGAATGAGTCTCAGATTTCTGACCAGGCCAGAACCCAGGACTCACTCACTGGCACTTGCCTATGTCCCTGCTTCCTTCAGTCTCTAGTGTCTGCCTTTCTCCCCCTACTGGCTGCCTGATCCAGGAAACTCAAAGGTCAGGTTCCCCGGTGCCTAACCTGTCCCCTTTGAGTATCAAGATCTTTCTGATGCTCACATAGCGTGGCGAAAGTTTCACGCTGTGCTGCACATGGTGAGGTTCTTTGTGCCTTCAGCTCCTGACGGCAGTGGCTGTGAATCAGCAGGAGCTGCAGCTCTCTGACTAATCCCTGCAACACGTGATTTCAGAAATCAAGGCCAAAAGAAGGTGCTGCTCAACCCAGAATGCAGAGGACTTAGTTACCCTGTCACCTGGACAGCAAGGCGGACTGGGTGGGACAGCTGATGACCACTGGAGTGAAGGGGAATGGTGCTATGCTGAGGAGAACTTGTAACACAGGCCCCCAACTTTTCTGTGTGTAAAAGACAATTGCAGCGTCTCTCATTAGGCAGCTGAATCAGTCGCCACAAAACTGAGCCTGGAAGTGACAAATGTCCAGGTACTTTTGATGACACTGAGGTGATTGAAAGGCAGCTGCTGGCTGTTCTGTGGGGAGCCAGGCTGTAGAAATGCGCTTTTCATTACACAGGGAAAGGGGAGCTGTAGCCTGACCTCAGAGCTGCAGAGGTTGGAAATGCGGGGGGGTGCCTGCCTGCCCTTGGAGATCAGAGATGGAGGCAGGGGTGTTAACCAGCCATTCAGCTGCACTAAAGGAAGCCCTAGTGTAGACAAAGCTCCAGCCGCTTTCAGCATGTTTACCATGATGGCAGTGACACCCTGGGTGCATGGAGGAAGTGTTATCTCCAGGCCTTCTTTGTTAATTACACCCCCAAATACTCCAAACAGCAGGAGCCAATCGCTGCCTTTTTAAGAACAAAAACTTGCTGGCAAGAGCCTGTGTAGCGAAAATAGCGTCTCCCTAGAATTTATTGATTTCTCATTAAGTACAGTGGTGCTCTCCCTCCCGCCCGTTATTTACACAGGGGCTGTAGTATGTTAAACAGGGGAGAGGTAAGAATACAAAAGCTGGTGCTACCCAAACCCTAGCCTCAGAGAGAGGGAGAGAAAGGAACAGAGTGCTTGGTGTGTCAGCAATGGAACGTCTCTTTGGCAGTGGGGACCTCACGCATGTCGTCTTGCCTTGGTGATGTGACCTTTGCATCCTCCTCAGGCAGCACCATGTGTCACAGAAACCAGAAACATTTGCGCCTGGATTTTTTGGAGTCTAGTTTTGCAGGCAGCTTCGGCATCGGGGACAGCTCTTGCCGAGTCGGTGTGGTGGCCTGGGCTGTCGTGGGGGAGCTTTGCCTTAACTCACTCTCAATGCTGCTCAGCACCCACTGGAAGCGGCCTTCCTGCTGCCGAAAATCATGTTCCACACTGTAGGAGACACAGAACAATACAATAATAATTCAAGTACAATCGGTAGTGGAGTCCTCTTTCCACAAGCTACCCCTGCCCTGCCCTGCCAGGATCCCCCTTGCCAGGGGAGTTTAGTGTCCATGCCCCTTCAGGCCTCGGCCTCAGCTGAGACTGTTAACAAGCTGGGTTGGGGGCTTTTATGATGTGGACACCTGTACTGGCCTGAGACATCAACACATTTCCCACCAGCCGCTGAGCTGATGTCAGATGGGAATGATTTCAGCTCCATGGAGCGCTAATGAGCTTACATGAGAGCAATGGTCAGCAGTCTGTCTTCAAAGCCCTTCACGTACATTAACTAATTAAGTCATTTATAGAACAACTTTTCTCCCCCTGGGTCCCAAAGTGCTTCAGAAACTTTTCTGACTGTCCAGACTATCCCCAAGGATCACTCACCCACCACCCTGGGGTTAGCCACAGCAGCGTGCACCGGGGCTAGAAAGCAACTCTAGCCTTTGAGGGGATGCACAATTACAATAGACAGTTATTCAATATGAATGTGTGATCAGGGCCCCTCTAACCACCGCTGCACCCCAGCAAGCCCTCGCCCGCCAGCAAAGGCTTACCTGGGCCACGCACTGTACATGGGCAGCTGTACTCCCTCGCTCGGTCCGAAGGGAAAGCACATTCCAGAGCAGAAGGTTCCCCAGTGAGAACTCCCAGCCCCAAGATCGTTCCAATATGATGGCTGGTAGCAGAAATGGCCTAGCTGCTCTCACCTCAGGGGCAAGCCTCGCTGCAGGAGCCACTTCCCCATCTAGGTGCACCAAAACCTGGACCCCAGATCTCTGTGGCCTTTGGTGGGGGTCTGTGACAGGGTGTACTGGGCCCTTCGAGACCCCCTGCTGGAGATCGCATGGTCCATCCACTCCCCGCCCCAGGAAAGGAGCAGCGAAGGTGGGTCCTCCAGGCCTGCCTAGAGAGGCTGCAGGGAAGCAGCCAATCAGAGTCCACCAGGCTCAGTTAAAAGGCGCTGCAGGGCCAGAGCAGATCAGTTCCTGGTGGGGACCAGAGGAGCAAGGAAGGGGGCTTCTTGCAGAGCTCAAGGAAGAACCAGAAGATGGGTTCTGGTGGCATTGCCATTTGATGAGGAAGAAAAGGAGTTGAGGTCAGGTGAAGAGGAAGGGACTACATGGGAAGCGGCCCAGGGAAGAAGAGCAGCAACTATTCAAGGAAGCAGCGTGCTGCTGCTGTTTGTAGAGTTCCTGGGTTGGGACCAAGCAGTGGGCGGGCCCAGGTCTCCCCCACTGGCCACTTGCAAAGTGGCCAAAGCCCCAAGAAGGGAACAAGTTTCGGGCTAGAATTTAAAGGGCTCAGGGAGGGGCTGAAGACCCTCGGAGGATCCACCATTTGTTGGACTTCGGTACCCTAGGAAGGGGATCGGATGTGAAGGAGTGACCTGGCTGGAGAACTGGGGCAAGAACCATTTAAGGCGAAGAGTCTCCGGGGAGAAAGCCCTGCAGGCACTGCTCTACCACCATGGCAGGCACAGACTCAAAGATCGCTCAGAAGAGGCCAAGAACTGAGCCCAGAGGCAGCGCTGCAGATGCCAAGGGCACAGTGATAGGTTCTGTGGGACCTTTTACCCTGGAAGGGGTTCGTTTATCCATTTTAGACTGTGTGATTCAGCTGGAGGGCTGGGCCATTGAAGGCCCATCTGATGAGGTTAACAGCCAACAGGGGGCGCTGGAAGCAGAGAGAGAGTGAGTGCAGGTTTGCACCCAAGCAACAGGAGGCGCTCAGGAGAGGTGAGTGGCCCCCGGTCACACGGCCTCACAGACTTTGCCACATTCCAGCCAGGGTGACATGAGGAGGGGAGGTACCATGTTCCCTCTATCCCCGGCAGCTACCAAACAGTGAGTAGATGCTCCCTTTTACTTGCCTAATTTCTCTGATTTTTCTGCTTCACTCGGGCACCTTTGTTGTAAATAGGTGTTTTGCGGGAGGGCTGGTGGAGCCAAGTCTGACAGAAACAAGGCTCTCTCAGAGAAGGGCTGGAAGATATCTCTGGCTCAGCACTGAAGCCTTCTTCCATAACAGCAAGAGAGGGAGAGAAGAAACAACCCCATCATGCCCTGGAACCCTGCGCTGGGAGAGCCTGGTACCAGGCAGCGCAGAAACCATCAAGGTTCCTTGGCAGGTTCCCCTCAACGCCTTTTCCTGCCTTCCATGCTCAGTTCTGACAGGGATGCAGGGGAAGACCCCACCCACTCCTCTCCACCCTCGACCTCCATCCTCGGTGCAGAGAGTAGAAGCCAGTCTAGGGTAGTGCTCGGGATTCTCTTGGATCAGAGGGTTTGAATCCAGGAACTTCCAGACTCAACCTCACTGCCAGGTTGCAGTCGGAGGCTCACTGTGGGGGCTCTCAATCTAAGCCTTTCGCAGTTCCATCCTCAGAGCAGAGTTCTCTTAGCACAGCCCTTTCCATGAGCATTACAGGTCCTAGGCTTCTGAATAGGAACCACGGGCTCTCCCTTACTCTTCCAAAGGGTGTCCTCCATATGGGCCATTTGGCTTTCTTGGGCATCACAGCCATGGGACCATAGGAATTGCCAGGCTATATCAGATCAGCAGTCCATCTAACCCAGTACCCTTTCTCTGGCAGTCGGCAGCACCAGCTGCTTCAGAGAGATTCTCTGTTTTATCTATCCTGTTCCTAATGGCTCCTAACACTGTTAGCTGTTTGACTGCTGGTGCGCACTGAGCAGATGTGTTCAGAGGACTGTCCGTGATGATTGCAAGATCTCCAAGATCTGTGCCAAACTTCTGACCCCTGTTGACTCAGTGAGAACAAAGTATAACATCTATGCTTGGGCCAACCGTATTACCTTTGTAGTCCAGCTGAGGAGATTGAGGGCTGCATAGCAGCTGAAGGACAGAACGCTCATTAAAAGCTGCCTGATGCCACAGCCACAACTGTTGTGGGTAGGTGAGCTTCCTGGCTAATGTGCTCCTGCCTGTCTATGGACATGCAGACTACAGTGGGAGACCTTCCCTTTGTGAGACCAGCTGTGCCCCCAGACACTAGAAAAATGTAACAGACTCCAGGTCATCACCTTTCAGAACTGACCTGCAGCAGATCACGAAGCCAGAGACACTTCAGAAGTCTGTTGCTTCAACAAGCAGAAACTCCCTCCCACAAACTGGACTCAAGGACACAGATTTAGCTGCAAACTTGCGGTGCTGATGATGGCCCTAGCCTCACTCAGAGTGTTATCATTCCTTCTCGTGTTTGTTTATTTTGTGGTGATGCTCAGAAACCCCAGTTCAGATCACACACGAGTGCCACCCTTATGCAGCCAGCCTCAGCTCAGATTCATCCCTGACGTGGGCACTGATTGTCTTCTGAGTCAGACTGTGAACGTCCTGTTCTTTCTCAAGCCACACCCACTGAGGGAGGTCAAGTTACACATGGTCCATGCTAAGATGGCACCTAATTGCTGAAGCAACACCCATCTGTGAATCCCCAGGCCTGGCTGCGGTTTTGATGACAGGCTTAGGAGGCAAATGATCTCTGCATGCACTGGGAAAACAGAGACTCTGCACTACCATCCACAGCCTGACAGCACCACAGCTCAGCTGCTTCACTCGCTCCCCAGCAGCCCCCATCGTCCACAAACGAGAGGGAGCTGATGGAATACATGGCATCTCCCCATGTAAGAGAGGCCCTGTTGGAGCAGTTGCCCAGCACCATCCTCTGGCACCTCTGAGGAGAGAGCAGAGGCCGCATGTGGGCCTCTTTTCCCCTCTTCCTGCACAAGAAGCAGGTTCTGGCTCTTTTTTGTGGGCTGCAGGCATTAGAAGTTGACAGCTGCTCGTATGCCTCAAGGTTTGTCCTGGCAGGTGCACATTAACCCTTTCCTTACTGAGGATGGGCGGGTGCTCCAGACCTTTGAGTGTGGTGGAGGCGTGAAACCTGCTATTTGAGGGAGACTGGATCCCTGAGTGACCACGTGCAGGGCCTAGTGTTAGTCTCAGAAGTATCCTGAGGGCGTGGATACTGTACTCCCCCAGGTGCAAGAGAGCTCGCACGGAAGAGAAGAGAGCGCATGCTGCTTGCTAGATGTGTTTGAGGTGCTGGCATAACAAAGCCACATGAAGCCCTATCTAGTTCCTGTCGTGCAGGGGAGGCCATGTCCGCCCCTACAACCCATGCACAGGGCTGTCCCTAGTGCTGGGGCTCCCAGCCTTTCCCCTGGGAAGTGATGTCCCAGCCATGACCCAGCTGCGGAGTTTTCCTAAGACTAGGCCATTTTCCACCTTTGAGTCCCATTAACCCTCATTCCACCCCCTTGCATCGTATGGAATTCCAGTGCAAACACAGCAGGAGGATGGTCTGCCCAGACAGGCGTGGGTGTAAAGTAAGGCACAGACAGATTGGTTGGTTGCAGGGAGAGCTCTCGCTGAAATCATCTGTCACCATTGGTGGCACCCTTCCTAGGCCTGGTGAGGGATCTGGGGGCGAGCAGGAATCACTGCCTGTCTTCTCTGCACATATCCGGGCCGGGAGTCTAGGATAGGAGAGCTACTGCTTGTGTCTGTGTCCCCACACACCGGCACATACGGGGTTGGGGATAGGGCACTGCAGCAGTGTCGAAGCACCATCTCCCGGTAGGTCACTTTAGCTCTGCATTCCCACCAGCTGAGTACTCGCTACAGACAGGAGTGGAGGCCAGGAGTTCTCCCCTCTCCAGCACTTAGTCTTGCTTCCTCCATGTCCATGTAGCAGTGTGGCTGCTGCTCCGGAGGGGACTGTAGCAAACAGACAGGTGAGTCCCTAGGTCGTCGCTTTGTCCCTCTACTGTGCCCATAGTGTCCAATACAGGCTTCAGAGGTGCACTGCAGTGATCCTTTCCAGATCCCGAATCAGTGGCCACAACGCCTCTCCTCACCCTACTCTCTGCTTCTTCAAGCCCAAGACTCGAGTGTGTCATGACTGGGGAAGCAGAATTGCGGCTTTTGGGCAGTAGCCCTCTACCTAACACCCCTCTGCACTCCGGGGGAGGATGGAGACTCGCCACAATGAGAGGAGCCAAGTCCCTGCCCTGCCCCTCTGGGGAGTCAAATAAGAATGGGGCGAGAAGAAATTCTCCCTCTGGCCTTACGGCCCCTGGGGCAGCACATTCCTGGTGCCACTGGGCCCCGCTGTAATGAAGGCTGCGGGAGCGGTGTGTAAAGGGTTCATATATGTCCTAATGATTGAAGGGAGGTTTGCACGCCCCATGCTCTGGCTGATCCACCCCAAAAGCTGCCCCCGCATGCTCTTTCCCTTAAGGAATTGAATCCTGCAGTCTCCCAGCTGATCAGAGCCATTGTTCGATCTATAGGCAATAGAAGCATGGCTGTTGTTAGCAGGAGATCTGCATTCAGTTGCCCTGTGTGACTGTGGGAAAGGCATTCTCTCTCTGGGCATCCAGGAGTGTTAGCCCTGCTCCTGTGCATGTCTTTTCTATGTGACTGTGAGCTCCTCAGGGCAGGGGCTAGCTATGCTGCACCCAACACCGTGGGGCTTGATCTTAGCAATGCCAATACTAATAGAATGAGCCTTTGCCACTGTACACCAGGGGCTTGAGGAAATGGAGATCTGGAGTGGCCAGAGGGAATTCCCGTCTCCCTCAGTTGCGATAGGAACAGACTTGTAGGGACTCCACTATTAACCCCTCAGCTATTGTGCTGATGTCCACTAACCCAGCCTGCACCTTACCCTGATGTCTCTTCTGTACAGTCTGACAGTCACCCAGCATTCCTTGCAATAGAACCAGACTCTCGGCGTATGGAAAAGGTCACAGGGTCCAGGCATGACGCTGCTCTAGTGTCTGTTGCATTGTGCCTGTGTGGGTTCTGCTAGAGCACTTTGTTCATCATGTGGATGGCGGCGGCTAAGCCCAGAGGGAGTCCACAGCCAGAGACAACAGTTACACAATCCACTCCCTCAGCTATGACATCTCTCCCAGCCGCAGTGCCCACAGAGACAGACCTGTCAATCCCAGTTAGCAGTGAAACCCCCCACTAGCTACATAGGAGGAGTTTGCTGTTAGTTCTGGTGTAAACAAGCACAGAGCAAGAGATGCAGACACAACAAGGCACCTCCAAAGAGAGACGTGCACCCAGTGCAGCAGGAAGAGACGCCCGCCCACAGAGATGGAGGAGAGACAGAGTCCTGCATACAAAGAGAGGTGGGGGCAAAGACGCACCCACATGACCATGCGGCATTGCTCAGAGACCCCCCATCTGAACGCCATCCAGCCTTTAGTGACACTAACCGAACAAATGTCATTCATGATCAAATGTGCACATGCACAGAGAGAGCAGGGCGCACAGACGTGGCAAGAACCTTAGCCACACGCACAGGGACACCTGGCCCCCACAGGGTAAGGGGGACAGTGGCCCCCACAGGGTAAGGGGGACAGTGGCCCCCAGCCCTCCCTCACTCAGGCCAACTGGCAGCTGTCCCATTCCCTTCCCTCCCCCTTCCTCTTGCTCAGGGCTTCGTGGCTGCTTTGCCATGGCCTGAGTTGGACCTGTGGAAAGAGGGAAATGGAGACAGGCTCTCCCTTGCCCCCAGGCACAGAGGACTAAGAGCGGGGCCCCTGGGATCCCAGACTCCACCCACTAGGGCCCATTACCCAAGGAGGAGGCATGGCGGGACGGGGGGAGTGCCTGCCACAGGGAGAAGCAGCACAGGCTGATGGGATCAGCGGGAGGTGACAGTTTGCGAGGGGCTGTCACTTTTCATGCAGTGCTTTCGCATGGCATTTACTAACAGCCTCACTTTCCAGCAAAGGCTCTTTAGCTCAGTCAGAGGGGAGAGGCACAGAGTGCTGGCCAGTGAGAGGGGAAAGAGGCTTAGGGAGCTCCCCAAACAGACATGCAGCTCTTTTGATGCCCCTCAGAGCCCCCCAATTCCAGCCATGGGCTCCCCTCACACACAGGGCATAGAGTTTAAAGCCAGCAGGAACTATCATGACCAACCAGTCTGACCTGCATAACACAGGCCAGAGCCGTTCATCCAGCGACTCCTGCATCAAGCCCCTAACATCTGGTTGAGCTGGAGCATATCCTGTAGCAAGAGAGCCATCGAATCTTGATTTAAAGACGCCAAGCGACAGAGAATCCACCATAGCCCTGGCCAAGCGGTTCCAGTTACCCTCACGTAAATGGGCCTGAGCGTACTTTGAATTGGTCTCGCTTCCAAGCATTGCAGCCCCTGGATTGCCCAGGCCTGCTGACTCGGACTCCTGGGGATCAAGCTGCAGGGCTGTTTTAATTGCCATGGTCCAGTTTCCTGTCTGAATGTGTCTAGCTTCAGCTTCCAGCCACGGGATCGTGTTTACCTTTGTCTGCTAGACTGAAGAGCCTGTTAGCGAGTCTTTGATCCCCCTGGAGCTCTGCCGATGCTCCTCAATCTCTGCCCAAAGCCTTACCCCAGCTATGTCAGGCCCTGCTTTGCCCTGCACAGGTCCCCGGGGCCCAAGAGCACAGCTGAAAGTTCTTGAGTACGTGCACTAAGCGCGCCCCCCTCCTGTGGGCCTGGCCCGCTGTGAGACGTACAGCAGGGTTTGTATTGTGCAGCAAACAAAGCTGAGCATGAGCTCCCAGCTACGGCTGACAAGACTTCCTCACACTGGACTCTTCATCTGAGTGCATCAGGCCTGCAATGGCCTTCCTGGGATACATCCGCACCTCTGTCCTTCACCTGTCTCCCACAGGGAGGAGCTTGCAGGCCAGGACTCCCCTGGGCATAGGGGCCTGATGAGGAACCGTTAGGGTGTGTCTGTTTGCACATTGCTCCTCATCCCCTACTTTCATAGGTGCCGGCTGGAGCACCCACAGGAAAAAATGGTGGATGCTGAGCACCCACCGGCAGCCGCCCTCACCCTCCCAGTGCTTCCCGTCTGCCAGCAGCCCTGCAGATCAGTGCCTCCTCCTCTCTCCCCGTGCCTTCCGCCCGCCGCGATCAGCTGTTTCGCGGTCTGCAGGAGGGAGGGGGGAGAAGCAAGGATGTGGCATGTTTGGGGGAGGGATAGAATTGGGCGTTAAGAGGCGGAGCGAGGGTGGAGCCTTGGGGGAAGGGGTGGAGTGAGGGTGGGGCCTGGGGTCAAGCCCCCCATCCCCCCAGCACTTTGGAAAGTCAGCACCTATGCCTACTTTGTTATTCGTAATTGGCAGGTGGGTTGCTTTACGCAGATGTGGGACTTGGGGAGGTTTCACAAACCTTAGTGATGTCTGCTTCGAGTACTTAATGTGAGTGGTCACGTGGTGTCATTTCTGTTTCCTGACTGGATGGTATAGGTCTAGGCTGTATCAACCAAAGTAGTGCCTGCTTCTTTTAGGGAGTGGAGCAGAGTGAGGCAGTGGCCTGCCAGGGTGAGGGGAGGTGGGTGGAGTGTGAAGTTTTGGCTCTGTATGTGGACTCAGGGGTCCAGTTTGCCTGTGGGCAGGAGGTCCAGGGAAGCCATTCTCCTGTACTGGACGTGCATTGTTGGGTTTATGATGCAGGAGTGCCAACTCGCATGGTTTTATTGTCAGGTATGTGACATTTAGTGTTTTTCCTAAAGCACCAGCTCCTGGAGTCATGTGATTATGTGGGTATCTCAGCTTTAATTTTTTTTTTAAAGGGCTAGACTCACAAAGGGACATAGGCTGCTAATGTTGCAGTTCGATACCTAAGTCCAACATTTAGGCACCACTGGAATTCACAATACCCTTGCTCAGCTGCTGCCTAGTTCTGCAGGCCCCTAAAGTCCCTAGGTGCGTGAGTTGCCACTGTTAAAAGCCCTGAAATGCCTAAATGTCAGTGGCTGGGCATGTGCTCAGCCACCTTCATACCTAAGTTCCAGCAGGATTCTTAAGCTAGGCATTCTCCCCCCGGTCTTGCCTTTGGGGCCAGATCAGCAGGCATGCTCAGAACCCACCTAAGCTGACATAAAAGCTGGGGGAGGAGGAGTCCCCCCACTTTATAACTTGGAGCCTTGTGGTTAAAGCATTCATTCAGGATGTGGGAGACCCTCTTCTGCCTGATGAGGAATCAGGATTTGAACCTGGGTTTCTCAGCTCCCAGGAGAGTGCCCTAAACACGGGCTATGTACTATCAGTGAATAGGCACTGGGCCCGAGAAAGAGGAGGACGCTGGAGCCCAGTGTTAGGGCACTCCCTGTTCCAGTGACGAGTCACTCATTTCTACCCCTATGTGTGGGGTGAAGCACCTCAGTCCTGCTGAGCCCTCCACAGAGACAAGTGGAGGGGCTGCTCCTCCTGTGCGCGAGGTGAGGGCTGGAGAGGATTGCATAACCCACTGCCAGTACACGCCCTGTGGGCCCTTTCCAAGTGGCATATCAGACGTGCTATGTCCAGGACTGTGCTGCCTTGCAGGGGCTACCGAGAAGCCCTAGCAGAGACAGCCAGCCCAAGGGCCTGCCCTGGCTCTGCTTTGGAAGGCTGCACTTTGGGCGGCAGCAATTTTCAGCAGTAAAAGTGGGGGAGGGGGAGGAGGGAGAGACCATGTGTATGTGGAACATAAGGGAACGTTGGGTCTAAAGTGAAGTCCATTGGAGAGGCAGCGTGATCCCCCTGCCTCTGGAGGGCTCTGTAACTGGCACTGCTCCACATCGTGGGGCTTAAGGGGGCTGCTCCCACTCCCTCTTGCTGAGAGCCCAGACTGCTGCTGACCCGCTCACGGAGTCCCTACGGGGGGCTTTGCCCTCTCCCAGGCTTGCTGGTCTCTGAAGGATCATCAGCGCTAAGTTAGTAACGGCACTGAACTGCTGCTTGCTGCAAGAGGGAAGCCAAACAGGGAGTTCTGCTACAGCCTTGGTCGGTGGAGGCAGGAAGGGAGCCAAGCTGGGGACCCCTCCCAGCATTGGCGAGGTGGCTCTTACCTGTAGATTATGCAGGCGCAGTCCCGGCAGGTCCCACAGTTGGCGATATCCTGCCCTGTCCGGTATGAGTGTCGCCTACAACAGAGCAGAAACCCCATGAGCAAGGAGCCCTGGGGTTGCTGTTCCCAGTGTCTCTCGGACCCCTCCCTGTAAGAACTCCCCAAGGGTCTGTGACATCACTCCGTTGCCATAGGTAGGATAGTGATGTCAGTGAGGAGCCAATGGGCCAGGGTGATCGGAAAACTTCCTGGAGAACTACAACTGGCAAGAAGGAGACAAGGGGCACGGAGAGCATCCTGAGGGAGTGTCGCACAAAGAGGGGCCAAGGAAGGGGGGCTGAGCATCCGGACCACAGGCAGCAGAGCTGTGGGTGGGTGGCAGCACCACTCACAGCTTTGGGAGAGGAGGCAGGGAAGCCTCCAGGATCTTGCCTAGGGGAGAGGAAGGCTGGGTTATAGGAACCCAGGACTCCTGGGTTCCACCTCTCACTCTCCCCAGGCAACCTGCCACTGCTTTCTCCTCAGCACAACAGAGACAGTGGCTCTGACCCGGCTCTGGGAGGTAATGCCCTCGTGAGCAGAGGGTTAGGATGAGCCTGTGCCACTGACACTAGATGGTTTGCACAGATTCCCAGGCCAGCAGGGACCGTTGGGATCAGTTAGTCTGACCCCCTGTATAGCACAGGCCAGAGACCGGCCCCGCAATAATTCCCGGAGCAGAGCTGTTAGAAAAACAGCCAGTCTTGACTGAGAGATTGCCAGTGATGGAGAATCCAGCTCCACTCTCAGTAAATTGTTCCAATGGTTAATTACTCTCATTGGTAAAAGTTTATGCCTTATTTCCAGCCTGAATTTGTCTATGTTCAACTCCCAGCCATTGGATCGGGTTATACATTTCTCTGCTGGACTGTGGAGACCCTTATTAAATACTTGTTCCCCATGTGATACTTCTAGAGTCCCTGCTCCCAGGATAGTGTCCCCCATCCTGTAACTGTGGCCTAGTTCTTTGTTGCTAGGTGTACACATTCACATGTAGCCATATTAGAATGCGTATTTTTCATTCGAATGCAGGTTGCCAAGGGATCCCGCTCGCTCTCTAGCAGTGACCTGTCCTTTTCACTATTTACCACTCCCACCATGTTTGTATCATTTAGTTTTCAGTGCAGGGCCAAGCTGGGTTAGAATAATAGAAGATTAGGGTTGGAAGAGACCTCAGGAGGTCATTTAGTCCAACCCCCTGCTCAGAGCAGGACCAGCGCTTCCCTGACTCAGAACAGACTTTGTGCTTCTCACCAGGTTGCAGATCAGGGTGGTAGGAGCAGTAGAAGGCCTGATCCCCCTGCCATGTGCCAGCCCTACATGATCACCCTGCTGGAGCTCCTCCTCATGGCAGCTTAGCAGAGAACCCGGTGGGTCTTTGCACCCTGAGCTCTCTAGGGAGCCTGTGGCCTCTAGAAAGCCTGGAGTGAACCCCGCCCCAAACACCACACACTTTGTACATGTGCCCTGCATAGCTGACAGTGCGAGAAGCATGGAGACAGAGCCCCTTGTTGGTATAAAGCAGCGTTTGTGGAATGAGGAAACCATTAGAAGGATCAAGCTGGATGAACAGATAAAGACAGCGGCTGGACTTGCCAGCCTGGGTCAGCCCCATGGCCCATCTAGCCCAGTCTCCCATCAGGGAGAACAGGAGCTCCTGCTTCTACCACCCGTCTCCAGCCCATTCAGTATTTTATAGACAAGTCTCCTCTAAGGCATCTCCTCTCTAAGGGAACAATACCGGGCTGGACAGACCCTCATGGGAGAATTTCTCCAAGACTCAAATCATTCTTGTTGCTCCTTCATCTCTGAGCTCCCCCTAATTCCGCAGTACAGTAGGTGAGGTGAGATGGACAGTACGGCACACAGAATCCAGATTCATGTTAAATGCCAAAAGGCTAGCAGTGATTGCATGACTAACATAGTGAACATCAGTGTAAATGGGGTAGGAGCTGAGGCTAAAATAGGGAAAGAACAAGTTAAGAATTACTTAGACAAATTAGATGTTTTCAAGTCAGCAGGGTTTGGGGAAATACATCCTAGAATATTTAAGGAACTGGCTGAAGAGATCTCTGAGCCATTAACAATTATCTTTGAGAACTCATGGAGGACAGGAGAGATCCCAGAGGCCTGGAAAAGGGCAAATATAGTACCTGTCTATAAAAAGGGGAATAAGGACAACCCAGAGAACTATAGACCAATCAACTTAAATTCGGTGCCCATAAAGGTAATGGAGCAAATAATCAAACAATCAGTTTGTAAGCACCTCAAAGATAATAAGGTGATAAGTAACAATCAAAATGGATTTGTGAAGAACAAGTCATGTCAAACCAAGAAGCCTTGTGGACGAGGGGAAGCAGTATATGGGATATATCTCAACTTTACTAAGGCTTTTGATAGTCTCACATGATCATCTCATAAACAAACTAGGGATATACATCATAGACAAACCAACAATAAGGTGGGTACACAACAGGTTGGAAAACCATACTCAGAGAGTAGTTATCAATGGTTCACTGTCAAGCTGGAATGGCATACTGAGTAGGGTCCCATAGGGATCTGTTTTGGGTCTGATTCTAGTCAATATCTTGATAAATAATTTGGACAATGGCATAGAGATCATGCTTATCAAGTCTGGGGATGGTGATACCAAGCTGGGAGGGGTTGCAAGTGCTTTAGGGGATAGGATTAGAATTCAAAATGATCTGGACAAACTGGAGAAATGGTCTGAAATAAATAGGATGAAATTCAATCAGGACAAACGCAAAGTATTCCACTTAGGAAGGAAAAATCAATTGCACAAATACAAAATAGGCAATGACTGTCTAGGTACTGTGAAAAGGGATCTGGGGGTTCTAGTGGATCAGAAATGAAATATGAGTCAACAATGTAATACTGTTGCAAAAAAAAAAAAAAAAAAAGCAGCGAACATCATTCTGGGATGTATTAGCAGGATTGTTGTCAGCAAGACACCAGAAGTAATTCTTCTTCTCTACTCAGCACTGATAAGGCTTCCACTGGAGTATTGAGTCCAGTCCTGGGCATCACACTTCAGAAAAGGTGTGGACAAATTAGAGAAAGTCCAGAGAAGAGCAACAAGAATGATTATATGACCTATGAGGAAAGATTGAAAACATTGGGTTTGTTTAGTCTGGAGAAGAGAAGACTGAAGGGGGACATGATCATAGAATCATAGAATATCAGGGTTGGAAGGGACCTCAGGAGGTCATCTAGTCCAACCTCCTGCTCAAAGCAGGACCAATCCCCAACTAAATCATCCCAGACAGGGCTTTGTCAAGCCGGACCTTAAAAACCTATAAGGAGGGAGATTCCACCACCTCCGCAGGTAACCCATTCCAGTGCTTCACCACCCTCCTAGTGAAAAAGTTTGTCCTAATATCCAACCTAAACCTCCCACACTGCAACTTGAGACCATTGCTCCTTGTTCTGTCATCTGGTACCACTGAGAACAGTCTAGATCCATCCTCTTTGGAACCCACCTTCAGGTAGTTGAAAGCAGCTATCAAATCCCCCCTCATTCTTCTCTTCTGCAGACTAAACAATCCCAGTTCCCTCAGCCTCTCCTCATAAGTCATGTGCTCCAGACCCCTAATCATTTTTGTTGCCCTCTGCTGGACTCTTTCCAATTTTTCCACATCCTTCTTGTAGTGTGGGGCCCAAAACTGGACACAGTACTCCAGATGAGGCCTCACCAATGTCGAATAGAGGGGAATGATCACATCCCTCGATCTGCTGGCAATGCCCCTACTTATACAGCCCAAAATGCCGTTAGCCTTCTTGGCAACAAGGGCATACTGTCGACTCATATCCACGAAATTGGGGTTGAGGTGCAGGAGGGGGTGAGGGCTCTGGGGGGGGGGCCAGAAAAGAGGAGTTCAGGGTGAGGGAGAGGGCTCAGGGCTGGGGCAGGAGGTTGGGACGCAGGGCTGTGTGAAGGCCCCGGCTGGGGCTGCGGGCTCTGGGGTGGGGCTGGGAATGAGGGACTTGGGGTGTAGGAGGGTGCTCTGAACTGGGACTGAGGGGTTCGGCGGGCAGGAGGGGGTCAGAGCTGGGGCAGGGGCATGGGGGGGTGAGGGCTCTGTGGTGGGGCCAGAAATGAGGTGTTCAGGGTGCAGGTGGGGGCTCTGGGCTGGGGCGGGGGGAGTGAGGGCTCTGGCTGGGAATGCAGGCTTTGGGGTGTAGGAGGGTGCACTGGGCTGGGACTGAAGGGTTTGGAGGGCAGGAGGGGCATCAGGGCTGGGGCAGGGGGTTGGGGCATGGGAGGGGGTCAGGGATGCAGGCTCCGGACAGTGCTTACCTCAAGCAGCTCCCAGAAGCAGCTGCATGTCTCCCCTCCGGCTCCTACACAGAGGCGCAGCCACGCGGCTCTGCGCGCTGCCCTGTCCACAGGCGCCACCCCTGCAGCTCCCACTGGCTGCAGTTCCTGGCCAATGGGAGCTGCAGGGGCGGCACCTGTGGACAGGGCAACATACGGAGCCCCCTGGCTGCCCCTAAACATAGGAGCCGGAGGGGGGACATGCCACTGCTTCTGGGAGCTGCAGCACATGCGCACTGAGCAGCCCCCAACCCCGCTCCCCAGCAGGAGCTCGAGGGCTGAATTAAATCGGCTGGCAGGCCAGATGTGGCCTGCGGGCCATAGTTTGCCCACCCCTGGGTTAGACAAACCCCTGTCAGTGATGGTCTGAATAATACTGAGTCCTGCCTCAGTGCAGGGGACTGGACTAGATGACCTAGCAAAGTCCCTTCCAGTCCTACATTTCTATGATTCTATATATTTTAAGGCCAGAAGGGAACTACTGTGATCATTTCGTCTGACCACCCAAAGAGCGTAGGCCACAGAACCTCACCCAGTCATTTCTGCGGTGAGCCCCTATGGAACTTCTGCTCGAGCTAGAGTGCCTCTTTTACAAAGACATCCACTCTTAATTTAAGACTTCGAGTGATGGAGAATCTACCACAGCCCTCAGTAAGTTGTTCAAATGGTTAATTACCCACACTTAGGCCTTGTCCACACTGCCACTTTACAGCGCCGCAACTTTCTCGCTCAGGGATGTGAAAAAACACACCCCTGAGCACTGCAAGTTTCAGCGCTGTAAAGTGGCAGTGTAGACAGTGCACCAGCACCGGGAGTCGTACTCCCAGCTCTGATAGCTACTCCCCTTGTGGGGGTGGTTTTGTTACAGCGCTGGGAAAGCTCTCTCCCAGCGCTATGCCGTGACTACACAGCCACGATATACCCTTAGAAAAAACTGCTCCTTATTTCTAGCCTGAATTGGTCTAGCTTCAGCATTCAGCCACTGATCTCATTCTGCCTTTGTCTGCTAGATTAACGAGCCCTCTGCTCCCCATGCAGGTAGTAACCAATTGTGATTACATCCTCTTATCCTTCTCTTGGATAAACTGCACAGATTGAGCTTCTTAAGCCTCTCACTATTAAGGCAGGTTTGCCAGACTTCAAATCATTGTAGCTCTTCTCTGACTCCCTTCCAAATGTTCACATTCTTTTTGAAATGCAGACAGCAGGCCAGGCTTCAGGCACATTGGTAGAGGTGGATGTTCTGGTCTCCAGGTAGGAGCAGACTCACACTTTGGGCCCCATGTCTGGCATGGATCAGGGGCACTGGTGCTGCTCCCAGGTCCCAGTTCTCAGGAGCAGCAGAATCAGTGAAATGAACAGATACGAATACTGAGTGCTTTGTTCGGAGAGACCTGACCACACACAGCAGGGAGACCTGGATCCCCAACAGGGGCTGCCTTGGGGAGTCAGTCTGTGCTCTCACTGCTGCTGTATCTTCCTTTTTCTGGCGAGAGCATGCCGAATCACCTGCTGAGTCTTGCGTTCGTCTCTGCCAATCCACTTGTACAGGAAAGGGAAAGTGGCCAGAAACTTAGGGGAAGGCAAGGCATGCTGAGCTGTAAACCAGGAGAACGTGAGTTCTAATCCCAGCTCTTCCAGTGGTGCAAATATATTTTTGCCCTTCACAACCACTAGTAAGCCAGGGCTCACACCACAACCGAGAAGAAGGCAGCTAGCATTCACCTGTTCTACAGATAACTAGGAGGTTCCAACAGATCTCTACAGACAGGCCTAGGTCTAGAATCCACGTGCTTAATATGACAGACCCGAATCTCATCCACTTTGCCCTGCAGCCTGTGCATGTGTAACCCCACTGATGCAGTGTGGCTTGGTGTCACTCTTTGGTAGTACAACACATATGGAGGATTCTGAGGATAGGTCTACACTGCAAAAAGAAACAAGCCACACCTGTGGCAGTAAGTCTCAGTGCCCGGATCAACGAACTGGCACTGGCAGGGCTCAGGCTATGGGGCTAACAATAGCAGCGCAGACATTCAGGTTCTGGCTGGAGCCCAGGCTCTGTAACCCGCTGAAAGGGGGTGGGTCCCAGAGCCAGCTCCAGCCCAAGCCCAAACGTCTTCACTGCTATTTTCAGCGCCACAGGCCTAGCCCGCATCAGTTGACCTGGGCTCTGAGACTCACTGTTGCGGATAGGGTGACCAGACAACAAGTGTGAAAAATCGGGACAGGGGCTGGGGGTAATAATATGAGTCAACAGTGTGATGCTGTTGCAAAAAAAGCAAACATGATTCTGGGATGTATTAACAGGTGTGTTGTGAGCAAGACACGAGAAGTCATTCTTCCGCTCTACTCTGCTCTGGTTAGGCCTTAGCTGGAGTATTGTGTCCAGTTCTGGGCGCCGCATTTTAAAAAAGATGTGGAGAAATTGGAAAGGGTCCAAAGAAGAGCAACAAGAATGATTAAAGGTCTTGAGAACATGACCTATGAAGGAAGGCTGAAAGAATTGGGTTTGTTTAGTTTGGAAAAGAGAAGACTGAGAGGGGACATGATAGCAGTTTTCAGGTATCTAAAAGGGTGTCATAAGGAGGAGGGAGAAAACTTGTTCACCTTAGCCTCTAAGGATAGAACCAGAAGCAATGGGCTTAAACTGTAGCAAGGGAGGTCTAGGTTGGACATTAGGAAAAAGTTCCTAACTGTCAGGGTGATTAAACACTGGAATAAATTGCCTAGGGAGGTTGTGGAATCTCCGTCTCTGGAGATATTTAAGAGTAGGTTAGATAAATGTCTATCAGGGATGGTCTAGACAGTACTTGGTCCTGCCATGCGGGCAGGGGACTGGACTCAATGACCTCTCGAGGTCTCTTCCAGTCCTAGAATCTATGAATAGGAGCCTGTATAAGAAAAAGATCCAAAAATCGGGACGGTCCCTATAAAATCGGGACATCTGGTCATCCTAGTTGCGAAGGGGGTTTTGCAGTGTGGACATAACCGGAGTCTGTTAATACTTCCATGCTAATGGAGCTGGTCATGCTTTTAGATCCAAGCCATGAGTTCAGTCCTTGCAGACAACTCAAACCTAAGTGTTGTTATGTTTGGCTGTGATGTCTAGAACCACTACATCATACTCCATCCCCAGTAACCCTGATACCCAGCATCCCACCACTAGCTCCCAAACACTCGTGTAATTGTGACAAAATGCGTCATGTCTTTCTCGATGGGCTGACCCACACAGAGGATATTAGCAAGCTTTCCTCACCCCTCACCCCCCATAGCTGTGGAAGTCTCTGTGGTGGATCTGCAACTCATGGGTTCAAACTCTGTTAATGACTCTCACAGTGTGAGGACTGTGCAATTAGTATTGTTATTTTATATTGCAAACCAGCCTACAGAGAGGTACATTTGGACGGTGTGTTAGTATTTGTTTTACTGGTGTAGTTTTAGGGTTTGCATTTTGTTTAATGGGAACTGTCCCTCTAAGAAGGTAGGACATTTAATTGTGCAGTGGGTTTGCTAGTGACTGAGTGCACAGGTGGGAGGCATTGCCTGTGTGTGCAGAGAGGAGAAGACCCTGCCGGTGTGAGCTGCAGAAAGGACTGCATTTGAACTGATCTTTCCAGACAGCAGCCTCACTCTCTAAGGGGCAGCAATAGTACGTGCGGGGCCTGGCTGCTTCAGGAGAGTGCTAATGAGCTCCGGAGCCTTTCTCCTGGAGAGCACCGTTTGAATCCACCTAGCTCAGGAGGGACTGACAGCAGTTCCCATCTAAGGGACGGCTGGTGGCCCCTGTCTGAGATGACTTTGGGGATCTCAGCTCCCATGACACGTGCTCATCCCTGTGCTTTACACTGGCTGGCAGACTCAGTAGAAAGGCCAAGAGACGCCTGTGCCCAGAGACTGGATTACCCCTGTGACCCGAAGGGGGAGGGCAGGTGTGTGTTGGCATGGGATGGGGAGGGCTGGTGCACCATGGACAGGTGGGGGTCAGCGGGCTGGCATTGGGTCAGTGCTGTTTGGACAGTAGGTCTAAGTATCCCTGGAGTAGTGTTATCCTTTCCAGACATGATACCTCATTTGATCATTGAGCCAAACCTACGGCAGGGAGTCTGTGCACCTTGTCTTCCCCCTCAGCACTGCGCCCTCCCTGGCAGCCCACCTGCACCCTGCTGCTCACCCATCCCGCTGGGCCTCCTTCTTCTCCAGGTCCTGGATGACATCCAGCAGCACCTTGATGGTTTGTTGGCTGGTCTCCAGCACCCCTTCCAGGGACTGCAGCTGTGACTGTAGGTCCCCCATTTGCCCGGGCCCCACACCCACATGTCCCCGAGATGTTAGGAAATGCTCATCCCCCTTGGACAGACCCACTTGTCCTTTGGCTGCAGCCACCAATTGCAGAAGGTCCTGAACCTGGTGCAGAGTCTCCAGCTGCTCGGCCGTCAGACAGGGCTCGCCCAGCGGCTCGTTGCTCCAGGGGGCCCCAGGAGTCCGGGTGAATTGCTGTGTCCTCGGGGGGTGCCCCTGACTGGATGTGGAGGTCAGTTGCTGGGGCTCCTCCAAGTTCACGAGGCCACACTCGGTCTGGATGGCCTTTAGCCGGCTGCAGATGCTGGGCCATGCAGCCACAGATTGGGCCTGTCCACTGCTGGGAGCCGGGTGGCTGAGGGTGGCTGGTGTCTTCTTCAGCATGGTGGCTGTAGAACTGGGGAGGCTTGGTGGCGGCAGGACTGTACTGGGGCTGCCCCAGGACGAGCGGTGGCGTTGTTGCAGGGCAGCAGTGGGGTCTCTTTGGGAGGGACACTGAGCTGGTTGGCCGAGCCCATGGCTGCCGGCCATGCAGTTATGAGCAGGCTGGGATGGCAGGTCCTGCTCAGACTGGCTCCTGCTCCGAGGCCGTGGCCCTGCAGGTGGCCCAGGCTGTCCACATGGCACAGAGGAAGGGCGCAGGGGACATGGAGCAGGGGCACCGTGACTGTCCTTAGGGCTCCCACAGTTCCTGGCGTATGCAGGGGGCTGGGAGGAGCAGAGGCAGGGGCTGGGCGCTGGTGGGCAGCCCTTTTGCTGGGAGGTATAGTTGGCCGCGGTACACCTGATGGTCCCTGGATAAGGTGGGCAAGGAGCCCTGGGCGCTGGAGTCAGCCCGTGGCACAAAGTNACAGACTGGGACTGGGCGTGTGCCTCAACATGCAGCCAACCTTATCAGAGAGCCACGGTCTGTCCACAAGGCAAACTGCTGCAGCAGACTGGAAGAAGTTCTGTCCCTGGGCACTTCGCAGACAGGCACTCCAGCACATGTACCTGCTGGTCTAGACTATTTGCCGTCATTGAGGAAATCCGAAGTGACCTTAAACACAGTCAAAATGAGTCTGGCAGCCATATCCACTTACCACGTTCCTACTCACAGATCCTGGAGCTACGTGCTTTCTAGACGAGTGACCCACACTTTCTCACCACCACGCACTGCCATGGTTTTGGGACATCGTCTGTCCCTGAAGACTACATTCCTCATAGCAATCACTTCAGCAAGGGTTGTCTGTGAGCCCCAGTCCAGAGTGGCTAATCCTCCCCCATAAGAATAAGGTGACTGCACAATTCCTGACCCTAAAGTGAATCCCATCTCATAATCAATCCCTCATCTTACCTGTGTGCTTCCCTAAACCACATTCATTAGCAGGGAAGCCAGGACCTCCCATTATTTTCTAGACAGGAATAAATCCCCTAGATCAGTGTTTCTCAATGACCGGTCTGTGGATGGGTGCCAGTCCCTGAGATCTCCCTGACACAGTATAGGAAGACAGCAAGCCAGTGCCTGGTATCAAAAAGGTTCAGAAACACTGTCCTAGATTATTTGTGGCCTTTGAGTATTACCATAGTGTAAATCCTAAATAATAATTATAATCCGTGAGGAAGATGACCTCTGCTCAGACATCTGACTCAATGAGGTTCTGCATTCAAACCTGTTATAACCTTGGAGGTGTACGTGACAGATTTAGAACACATCCCACCAGATCTAAAGCATGCCTCAAAAAGGGCAGTCTCTCAGTTATGTCTGGTGGCTGCCTAGGATTCACTTCCTGAGCTAAAGAATGCAATTCAGGGGACCAGCATCACAGTTCCCCTGAGACCCACCCCTCAGGGTAGTGCTATGGAGAGGGGATCTCTGCTAGCAGTCCTTGAAGCCAAAGAGAGGTTACTTGGGGTAACTATGGCTCTCCAAGGAGACTCACTCCTGTATGCCAAGGGGGGCTGCAGTTTGGGCTGGAGCATTTGGTCCCAGGAGAGCATGTGTGCAGCCCCAAGAGATGTTTCCCACTTTGGCACCAAGGGTTTTGTGTTCCCTGGCTGGTGGCACTCACAAGGCGAGCCCAGTTTCTGCTGCCTGGCTTCTTTGGATTGGTTAGGGTATCTCTCTGCAGAACAAGCTGGGCACAGGCTGGATTACCCGGCTAGCACTGGGAACAGCAGTAGTGAACACAAAGCAGAGTGTGCTTCAGCACAAGCAGGAAAGCCTGGCATGGCCCCGAGGTACACACTCCCACGCTGCACTGTCTGCATGATTGTTCCCCACGCTGGCGGCATTCAGGCCAGCTGGGTAGGCCAGCCCATGCACAGCTTTGCTGGTTACACATACCCTCAGTCACTTATCCCCACCCGACCCAAGAAAGGAAGAAAATGGCACCATTGCATCCTCTCTTTCCTCAGGGTCTTGACAGTCCCTGCTCTTAGCATCACAGCGTCCCCACCCCAGAGCCTCTCCTGAGGAGTCCCCACCTCTGGCACGCGTTGTCGAGGTTGGTCGTGGGGGCAGGGCCAGTAGAGAGGTCTCGGGGAAACCAAGCACCTCAGTCGCTGCTACTGCACTGCTCTGCTCCTAGTTCTCAGGCACAAAGGCCCCAACCAGAACACAGCAGAACGAGCTGCCAGAAACCCACGCCAGCAGAAATGGCGTCTAACCTCGGACCCAGGGGTCAGGAACGCACAGCTCAGAAAGTGACAGGCCCGGGACCAGGGTGGGACAGAAGCACATGTGGGTCTCAGCTAATGGACATGTCTCCTAATGAGGGACGGCAGAGAGCGAGGTGGCTGCTCTCTGGACTGGCACACTCTCCATGGATCTCCCACACATTAGTTACTGAGCTGAGACAGGCTGAGGCAGCAAGGAAGGGCAGCCTGAGCAGAGGGCGTGGGGTGTGGACATGGGCTATCCAGGGAACTTTGGTCTTTCCAACAGCAATAGTCACTAGTCCGAGAAGCTGGGGCAGATTTATTTCTCCCTGGAGCCTCCAGCTCCTCCGGCCACAGGCTAAGTCTCCTCTCTAGACTGGCTGCAGACACCATGCGCTCTCTCCAAGGAAGGAAAGAACAGGCATGGGGGTCTCTCCCCAGAACCATGTGTTTCCTAGCTACCTCCCTGACATGACAACAGGACAAAGCCGGGGGTTTGCAGCACTCCCAGTAGGTGGGTACTACAGTGCTATTTCCCAGAGGCCAGACTGAACAGGGAAAAACCACGGTAGCTGGTTCATTCAGTGTGCGGCAGCCTCTCTCCTCTGCCCCTTCCCACCAGTACATGGCTCCTTCCAGCCCACTCCAAAGTAGGGGGACCAGACAGCAAGTGTGAAAAATCGGGATGGGGTAGGGGGATAATAGATATAAGAAAAAGACCCACAAATCGGGACTGTCCCTATAAAATCGGGACATCTGGTCACCCTACTCCAAAGGAGGGGCGACGGGGGGGACATGCAGAGGGGTGTCAGGTCAGCAAGGGCTAGAGAAGTTCCCGGCATGTTCCCCTTTTGGAATCTGTTTACTCTGCTGCTCCCTCAACCAGAGCGAAGGGGAGGGAGAGAGACTCCCCCAGAGAAGTGCTGGGAGCCCCATCAGCCAAATACTAGCAGCAAATGGAAAGGAGCCAACCCTGCCCCAGTGCCTGGGAGCGGATGGGGTCCTATAGCTCGAGGGTCCCAGACCTCACAAGGCTGGGCACCTCACGTACCCTCTGAAAACAGGGAATGTAGGTCAGAGCTCAGCAAACTCCTCACACAGCCAACTGCCCCACCCAGCCCTTTCCAGCCCCATGTGACCACCCTGGCCACCAGTGGTTTCCCCACCACTGCACACCCACCCACCCCTGTGGCCCCAATGGGGGTACATAAGGCCTGGCATGAGCTGGCTCCATGACTGCAGCTTTCTGAGCCACCCCCAGGGCAGTGCAGAGCCAGTGCCCCTCAGAGGACAAAACCAGGCACCCAGGCTGCACCAATCTTGAGTCAAGAGACCCCAGCTCAGAAATTGGGTCCTGCAGACCTGCTGTGCCTAGGATGCCCCAACACCAGCCCCAGGCTTCCCATGCCCCACGGCTCCTAATACCCTTTAGCTCCCCCTGCAGACACGGGCTCCCCGTGCCTTGGGCTCCCCATATCCACTGTCCCTGGGCTCCCCAAGCCCCCCGCTCCTCCCGCCCCGCAGTCCCTGTCCGTGGGGTCCCCTCAGGTTCCCCGTGTGTGTCCCCCCGGCTCCTAATGCCCTGTGACTCCCCCCACACCCCGGAGTCCTGCGTCAGTGCGCTCCCCCACAGCCCCCTGTCCCGGTACGTGTCCGGGCTCCCCCCCGGCTCTCCCCGTGCCCTGCGCTCCCCCTGGTCTCTGTCCCCGGGCTCCCCACCCCTGGAGCCCCGCGCCCCTGTGCTCTCCCCGTGCCCACGCCGCCGGCTCCCCGCTCGCAGCGCGGCAGCTCCCGGCCCCTCACCTGGCCCCGCGGCAGCTCCTGGCTGGGCAGCGGCAGCTCCAGGGCCGCGTGCCGGGCTGCGCTGGCTGCCGGGCCGGGGAGGAGGAGCTGGAGGAGGCGGAGCTGGGAGGCAGGTCGGTGCCAAGTGATGTGTCATCAGCCGGGCTGCCGGGGCCGGTGGGGACCCTGAGCGGCCGGGGACGTGTGCGGGGCTGGGCGGCCACGGCGGGCCCGGGGCTTTGCGGTGGCCGCGGAGTGAAGGGGACGTGGGGGCTGGGCCAGGCAAGGGGCATGTGCTGGGGTTGCGTAGGGCAGACGAGCCCGGGGGCGGCCGCGGGGGAGTTCGGGGCGAGCCCAGGGCTCGAGGGTGGCTGTGGGACGCTGGGAGTAGTGGGGGGCTCCTGTGCGGGGAACAGATGGGCAGGATCCCCTGGGAGAATAACATGAAGGGCAAATATCAGGGGGTAGCCGTGTTAGTCTGTATCTACAAAAACAACAAGGAGTCTGGTGGCACCTTAAAGACTTTCACTCTATGCATCCGAAGAAGTGAGGTTTTTACTCACGAAAGCTTATGCCCAAATAAATCTGTTAGTCTTTAAGGTGCCACCAGACTCCTTGTTGTTTATGAAGGGCAAAGGGGTCCAGGAGAGCTGGCTGTATTTTAAAGAATCCTTATTGCGGTTACAGGAACAAACCATCCCGATGTGTAGAAAGAATAGTAAATATGGCAGGCGACCAGCTTGGCTTAACAGTGAAATCCTTGCTGATCTTAAACGCAAAAAAGAAGCTTACAAGAAGTGGAAGATTGGACAAGTGGCCAGGGAGGAGTATAAAAATATTGCTCAGGCATGCAGGAGTGAAATCAGGAAGGCCAAATCACACTTGGAGTTGCAGCTAGCAAGAGATGTTAAGAGTAACAAGAAGGGTTTCTTCAGGTATGTTAGCAACAAGAAGAAAGTCAAGGAAAGTGTGGGCCCCTTACTGAATGAGGGAGGCAACCTAGTAACAGAGGATGTGGAAAAAGCTAAGGTACTCAATGATTTTTTTGCCTCTGTCCTCACGAACAAGGTCAGCTTCCAGACTGGTCAGCTCCCGCTGGGCAGCACAATATGGGGAGGAGGTGACCAGCCCTCTGTGGAGAAAGAAGCGGTTTGGGACTATTTAGAAAAACTGGACGTGCACAAGTCCATGGGGCCGGATGCGCTACATCCGAGGGTGCTAAAGGAGTTGGCGGATGAGATTGCAGAGCCATTAGCCATTATTTTTGAAAACTCATGGCGATTGGGGGAGGTCCCAAATGACTAGAAAAAGGCTAAGGTAGTGCCCATCTTTAAAAAAGGGAAGAAGGAGGATCCGGAGAACTACAGGCCAGTCAGCCTCACCTCAGTCCCTGGAAAAATCATGGAGCAGATCCTCAAGGAATCAATTATGAAACACTTAGAGGAGAGGAAAGTGATCAGGAACAGTCAGCATGGATTCACCAAGGGGAAGTCATGCCTGACTAACCTAATTGCCTTCTATGATGAGATAACTGGCTCTGTGGATGAGGGGAAAGCAGTGGATGTGTTATTCCTTGACTTTAGCAAAGCTTTTGATACAGTCTCCCACAGTATTCTTGCCGCCAAGTTAAAGAAGTATGGGCTGGATGAATGGACTGTAAGGTGGATAGAAAGCTGGCTAGATCGTCAGGCTCAACGGGTAGTGATCAACGGCTCCATGTCTAGTTGGCAGCCGGTTTCAAGCGGAGTGCCCCAAGGGTCGGTCCTGGGGCCGGTTTTGTTTAATATCTTTATTAATGATCTGGAGGATGGTGTGGACTGCACTCTCAGCAAGTTTGCAGATGACACTAAACTGGGAGGCGTGGTAGATACGCTAGAGGGTAGGGATCGGATACAGAGGGACCTAGTCAAATTAGAGGATTGGGCCAAAAAAAAACTGATGAGGTTCAACATGGACAAGTGCAGAGTCCTGCACTTAGGACGGAAGAATCCCATGCACTGCTACAGACTAGGGACCGAATGGCTAGGTAGCAGTTCTGCAGAAAAGGACCTAGGGGTCATAGTGGACGAGAAGCTGGATATGAGTCAACAGTGTGCTCTTGTTGCCAAGAAGGCTAACGGCATTTTGGGCTGTATAAGTAGGGGCATTGCCAGCAGATCGAGGAACGTGATCGTTCCCCTTTATTCGACATTGGTGAGGCCTCATCTGGAATACTGTGTCCAGTTTTGGGCCCCACACTACAAGAAGGATGTGGAAAAATTGGAAAGAGTCCAGCAGAGGGCAACAAAAATGATTAGTGGGCTGGAGCACATGACTTATGAGGAGAGGCTGAGGGAACTGGGATTGTTTAGTCTGCAGAAGAGAAGAGTGAGGGGGGATTTGATAGCCTTCAACTACCTGAAGGGGGGTTCCAAAGAGGATGGAGCTCGGCTGTTCTCAGTGGTGGCAGATGACAGAACAAGGAGCAATGGTCTCAAGTTGCAGTGGGGGAGGTCTAGGTTGGATATTAGGAAAAACTTTTTTCACTAGGAGGGTGGTGAAGCACTGGAATGGGTTACCTAGGGAGGTGGTGGAATCTCCTTCCTTAGAGGTTTTTAAGGCCCGGCTTGACAAAGCCCTGGCTGGGATGATTTAGTTGGGAATTGGTCCTGCTTTGAGCAGGGGGTTGGACTAGATACCTCCTGAGGTCCCTTCCAACCCTGATATTCTATGATTCTATGATTGGTGCGGCCTGGGCTGAAGCAGGCGCCCAGCTCTCGGGGCAGCGCTTTGAAAGGGATTGAAAAGCTGGAGCAATGTGGGGAAGTGACGGGGACTGGAGAAGATCCCCGGCAGGAGTCTCGGGAGCTGGCTCTGGTGAGCGCAGCGCAGCGCAAAGGGGGTGGACGGAGGCTGGCTTGACCATGGGGCATAAGCACCTTGGCTGGGAGAAGCTCCCGGGCCCTGTAAGGGAGGAGGTGAAACCAGCCACTGGCTGGAAGCTGAACCAGGCACACAAGAGAGGTCAGGCAAATTGTTCCCACCCAGGGTGAGTAACTGTTGGAACCAACTCCCAAGGGAAGGGCAGATTCCCCCTCCTCTTGGTGTCTTGAAACCAGGACTGGAGGCCTGTCTGGAAGTTCCTTTGGCCAAACACAACTTAGTGCAATCACAGCAGAGGAAACGGGCCCTGTGCTTTGGCCTGTGTTTACAGAGGAAGTTGTGTCTGGCCTTCCAAGCTCTGAAGTGCTGAGCAGTGGGGTCTCCAAGGTAGGCTGGCTGTGTGCGTTTGGGGTTCTGGCCCATTTAGTGGTACCCAAACGAGACCACTTAGATTATGAGTCTGCCCTACAGCCAGCTGGCTTTTAGCTCCTGGGTCATAAGCCACAGCTTTCCTATGCTCTGCGTTCCCGAGCCCTCTCTTTCCACGTACCTGATTGCTGTGGTTATTGGTTTTACAGTAGTGCCAAGAGGCCGGGGGCCATCATACTAGGTGTCGTGCAAGCATCTAACGGGGGCATTCCCTGCCCCAGGAGGTCACAGGCCGTGTGTGAGATGAGAGAGCAGATGGCAGAGCACGAGGGGGCAGGGAGACGGGAATGGTCTTGGTGCGGCTGTGGGATTATTGTAGGGAGCTGGACAGAGCCAATGAGGTGGCCTTGCGGAGTTTAAAGGGAGCTCGCCCTGCAAGTAGGGGCAGCCGGGCAGAAAGTGCAAAGGTGGGAACTGCGGCAAGTGGCCAGTGTCTGCTGTCCCCTTCTCTCTGCCCCTGAACCCCATCTTCCCACCACCAGGAGCCCTGAGCCCCTCGGCAAGTTTATTTCTTGTAAGATCCATTGGCTGGAGACGTCCACAATCGCTGCACTTGGTTGCTGGTTTGTTGCCTGTGCAGTTTGATTTCAGGCAGGTACAAACAGCTCACTGCTGGGTGGTGGGGTTGTGACATTACAGGTAACTCAGCCAGTCATGTCACAACGGGGCAGCTTATCTGCATGCTGCAATCCTGCTAGGGAAAGTTGCAATGAAGTCTTTATCTGCACCACTAGAATCCCCCGTGGGTTGTGCTGCTGGGCGGACTGGCGCTTTGCTGAGAGATCTATAGCCAGTGCATGCACAGCTCCCCCGTTCCCTAGCTGAACCACATCCATATGTATGGCAGGGTCTGGCTGCTTCCTGTCCCAGTAATGTAATTTAAATGGAAATACAGTTTCATTGGTACAAGGTGTAACAGGCAGCACAGTGAGTTCACCTGAATCTAATTCAGGCAGCTGCTAGAACAGCTGTTTTCACATGACTGAACTAATCTCATCAAATCCCCGAAGAGATCAGCTTGCTTTAGAAGTGTCCATCCTGTCACGTTCCTGCCAAGCCCCGACTTTCCATGTAACCTCCAGTCTCACCCTCCTTCCAGAGGGGACAAGCTGCATGCACGGGACTCACAGGGAAAGGGGGTAGAACGCCCTGCCTGCTAACACCATGGCACTTGCCATTCCCTTCTCAAGGAGCCCCAGGTCAGTGGGCTGCTCCCTGTGCTGGGGCAGTCCCATTTGGAGCCACAGGCCAAGGCAGTCTCTGTCCATGAGTTGCTGATTAATACCAATACTCTCCTGAGCCTGGGCTTGAGGCAGTAGGATAGGCAAGAATGCGAGTTTCCATTTGTGGCACATTTCCAGTCTGCCCTATGTCACGTGCTCACTGCCTCAGAAAGGGCTCTTGCCACGCACGCTGTGTGTCATCTGCACTCCCGAGCAAAGTCATGGGCATGGACTGGGCGCTGCCTGGGCTGGAGCCAGGAGACATTCATTACAGACTTTGCAGGCAAGTCATGCCTGCTAGGACTGAAGGAATACAGATCACTAGGGGCAGCTAATGACCCTTGTGCCAATGCAGGATTCTCTCTGCAGTTTGCCCCAGCAAGGCCCTGCGGTGTCTGTGCAGGTGCTGCTGACACAGCTGTGGGCCAGTCGGGGACACGGCTCCTGGCTTGCCATGTTCACTCTTTCACTTTTATGCTAATGGGATTGATTTTTATTCATTTACTGTTTAGCTGGATTAGTTTCTGGGTCCTTGACATGTTTTCCAAGCCGCCCCATGTCCTTGGATTCACTGCACCTGCTACGTGGTAGTCCTAGCCACTGAACGGAGCACTGGGGAAAGGTGCAGTGTGGAACAGACCCTGCTCCACGGAGCAGGACCCTTCACTAGCAGGGCAAGGAGCCCCCAGCACGCTGCTCCCCAACCTTAGCTGTGCCCTGGAGGGACTGTCTTCTGGAGCTTGGTCTCCGGTGTTCAGTCACTCCCTGCTCTCTCTGCTGAGACTGCTAATGAGGGGCTGCTTAATGCCATTTGTGATGTGCCACCTGCCTTTTGGGTCATCCTGCACACACTTCCCTTCACCAAAACCACAAGTAGCCACCAGATGGCAGCACTATTCCGTCACTGCTGACAGATTTCAAGCGGTTCTCAAACTGTGGCTCGGGACCCTGTTTTAATGGGGTCACCACGGCTGGTGTTAGACTTGCTGGGGTCCGGGGCAAAGCCGAAGCCTGAGCGCTTCAGCCCTGGGCAGCAGGGCTCAGGTTACAGGCCCCCTGCCTGGGGCTAAAGCCCTTGGGTTTCGGCTTTGGACCCCTGTCCAGGGCAGTGGGGCTCAGGCGGGCTCAGGCTTTGGTCCCCCCTCCTGGGGTTGTGTAGTAATTTTTGTTGTCAGAAGGGGGTCGTGGTGCAATGAAGTTTGAGAACCCCTGGATTAGACCTAGCGATGAAATATCCCATCCCCAAGGCCCCCCGCCAGCCTGGGGCTAGATTGGAACTAGTGTCTCCTAGATGGGAAAGGCCTCCTAGCCACCTGTCCACCCCCGCTGGCCAGTGTCTCCTGGGGACTGGTGAGGCCTCATTTTCACGGTGTTTCCCTATTGAGCTGGATGAAATGTGCGGTACAGGGAGTGGGAAGGGGCTTCAAGCCCTCCAGCTTTGTGGGCAGCTCTCATGCTTGGGTGCGGTGGGCCCCAGCAGCCAAGAATAGCTGAAGGCAAAGGGGGTTCACGTTCGTGCACACAGTGGTTGGTATGACAGTAGGTCTGAGGACAGATGGGTCGGTTTCCATTGGCAAGGAAACTTCCTTTTGAGCCTTTGCAGCGTGAGCCCGTCCCTGGGTCAGAAACTGCCATGGCTCTGTCCCAATCCCTCACGTGGCTCCATTTCCCCTGCCCAGCAGAGCTGTGTTGCCTGCACTGGGTTGTTGTGTGTGTGGCTTTACCTAGTGGAAGAGGCCTCTTGCAGAGAACGCTTCTCTGCTTCTGCCCCTGGAGCCAGGGCTGCCAAGTGCTTGCTGGGCAGAGATGGCAGGTTCCAGACATTGTCAAGAGTCAGTTAAATGAACCAAATGGGACCCACATCACCACTGCTGCATTAGAGCAGGGATCAGCAACCTACGGCACACGAGCCGATTTTGAGCGGCACGCTGCTGCCTGCCGCGGTCCCAGCCGCCCCCCCCCGCCCACCGCTGTCCCCTGCGGGGGCAGGAGGCAGAAGCTTGGTCCTGCAGCAGCCAAGCTTCCCCCCTCCCCCACTTCTTCCCCCAGCGGTGCTTTCCTGCCCCTCCTCCTCCCCCTCCCTCTCCCTGCGCCAATCAGCTGATGGCCCTTGGGAGGGGGAGGAGTGGCAGCATGCTCGCTGCTCTGTAGAGGAGGCAGAGAAGAGGTAGGGACGGGACCTTGGGTAAGGGGGTGGAACAGGGCATATCCCTTCCAGCCCCCTGCCATGAGCCGCTCAGGGCAAGGGGCTGGGAGCACGAGCCGAGCACCCCAGTCCTGAACCCTGAACCCCCCCCCCCCCCCCCCCCCTCCGCCCCCCCCCCCCCACCCCCCCCCCCCCCCCCCAACCTCCCCCCCCCCCCCCCCCCACCCAGCCTTCTGCCCTGACCCCTGAACTCCCACACACACACCCAAACTTCTGCCCTGCACCCCCCACACACCCCAGCCCTCTGCCCTGACCCCTGAACTCCCCCACACCCAGCCCTCTGCCCTGCACCCCTCACCCCCCAGCCCTCTGCCCTGACCCCTGAACCCCCCCACACACCCAGCCTTCTGCCCTGCACCCCCACAGCCCCCATCCCTCTGCCCTGACCCCGCCCCCAGGTCTGGGGTCCTGGCTGCCAGCCCCTTGCCAGCCTGCATCCCGGCCACAGGCCCCGCTCGGCCCGCTGCCCGCCTAGGTGAACAGAACCCCAGGCTGGAAGCGGGCTGAGCAGGCTGGCGGCGTAAGATCAGCATTTTAATTTAATTTTAAATGAAGCTTCTTAAACATTTTGAAAACCTTGTTTACTTTACATACAACAATAGTTTAGTTATATAATATATAGACTTATAGAGAGAGACCTTCTAAAAAACGTTAACATGTATTACCGGCACGCGAAACCGTAAATTAAAGTGAATAAATGAAGACTCAGCACACCACTTCTGAAAGGTTGCTGACCCCTGCATTAGAACGTTTCACAGGGTCGCGGGGGATTTGCCTGGGCAAGACTGCAAAGCCTTGGAGACAGGCTGTCACTCAGCAGTGGGGGCAGATTGAACAGGAGCACAGGACACATCCTCATTCCCCCACATCAGACAAGCCGTGTAGAACCCGGGGACACGTTCTCCTGGCTGGGAGAGAGCAGACTGGGGCCGGGGCCCGGTGCACAACCAGGGGGAGGGATGTTCTCCAGAACTTAGGCTGGTGTGACTGAGGGCTGAGCCATTCCTGGCGTGAGATGTGCTTAACGTCTGTGGGGCAGGCACACGAGGCAGCGCTCGTTCTGTGTCCAGCGTCCCTTGGTACCCGTCACTGGCACTGTAGTGTCTAGTTCTGTTTTCTGAGGAGATCGTGTGGGGCAGGACGTGGGACCGTGGCAGTTCCCCCCTGCTCTGTCATTGGGAAGAGGGGAGGATGAAAGCGGAGTTTGGCCATGGATGGGCTGCTCTGTGCCAGCAGCAGGGAAGGTGACTTTCTCTCAAGCACTCCCTTGTGGGCGCCTCCCAAGGAAACCCAGGTGTTGCTTAGGGTCTCCTGAATCAGCTGGGGTGCCCAGGATCACACCCTGCCCAGCTTCCATTGCGAGTTCAGCTCTGGGTGTGGTTTTAGTGTAAATGGCTTACTGAGCTAACCATAAACCAGGGCTTGAAAAAGCTGTGTATACGAAACTCTGTGGCCGTGATGGCCTGACGTCCGTGGGGAATGAAGTCCTCTGTTCAAAGTGGTGTCCTACAGGTGGAAGGAGGAGGGAGGGGATAGCTCGGTGGTTTGAGCATTGGCCTGCTAAACCCAGGGTTGAGAGTTCAGTCCTTGAGGGGGCCACTTAGGAATCTGGGGCAAAATCAGTACTTGGTCCTGCTAGTGAAGGCAGGGGGCTGGACTCAATGACCTTTCAAGGTCCCTTCCAGTTCTAGGAGACAGGATATCTCCATTAATAAAATAAAATAAAATAAAAAGAAGGCTCTGTAGCACATTAGCCATGTCCCAAGCCATCCAGTGCCCGTAAGCGCTAATGGTACACCTCAGAGCACGGGGCTGCTGCATGGGGCTTGTGGCAGTTCTTGGGGTATCCAGGATTGTGAGTCGCCTTGTTCCCCACTGCCTCTAGTGAGGGGTAGCTGTGACAGGGTCCCCAGGGTGAAACCTGGGCTGTGGACCTGCTGAGCCCTCCAAACCCACCAGCCTGGGCTGTCCCTCACACTGTGATGCTGCATCAAGCTACAGACCTCTGACAGGCCCTGCACGTACACAGCCAGCCACAGGCAGGGACATGGATGATTTCCCAGCCACTCATGGGTAAGGTGAAATTTTAGTCACAGGTGTTTTTAGCAAAAGTCATGGACAGGTCACGGGCAGTAAACCAAAATTCACGGCCTGTGACCTGTCCATGACTTGTACTGTATACCCCTAACTAAAACTTGGGCCGGGGGTGCTGCGGGGGGTGTCCCGGGACCCCGCTGGTGTTGGCATGTAGCCCGGGACCCCCTCTGATGCTGGGGGGGAGGGTTGGCGGGGCTGGCAGGCTCCCCACCTGACTCCACATGGCTCCCTGGAAGTGGCCGGCATGTCCCTGAAGCTCCTGGGGGAGGAAAGGCCAGGGGGCTCCGCACGCTTCCCCCCCGCCATGAGCACTGGCTCTGCAGCTCCCATTGGCCAGAAACTGCAGCCAATGGGAGCTGCAGGGGTGAGCAGGCAGGGGTATCACGCAGACCCCCTGCCCCTTCTGCCTAGGAGCTGCAGGGACATGCTGGCCACTTCCAGGGAGCCCTCCCTCCTCCCCCAAGGTAAGCGCCACCTCAGACCCCTGCTCCAGCCCTGAGTCCCCTCCCACACCCAAACTACTGCTGCTGGGGGGGGGGGCACGGGCGCGGTGGCCTGAGACTGCCCCAGCAGTGGCTGGTGTGGCTGGCCCAGGGGCTGCCTGAGCTTCTCGGGCAGCCCCGCTGCTGCAGAAGTCACGGAGGTCCTGGAAAGTCACGGAATCCGTGACCTCCATGACAGACTCTCAGCCTTACTCATGGACCATCAGCAAGGAGGCTCCAGCCAATTCCCCCCAGCTGACCAGCCTTGCACCCCAGAACTGCGCTGGTCAGAAGCCTGGCCAGTGTAAGCTCATTACCTAGTTCGCCATTCCGTCAAAGGAATCATAGAATCATAGAATCTCAGGGTTGGAAGGGACCTCAGGAGGTATCTAGTCCAACCCCCTGCTCACAGCAGGACCAATCCCAACTAAATCATCCCAGCCAGGGCTTCGTCAAGCCGGGCCTTAAAAACCTCCAAGGAAGGAGATTCCACCACCTCCCTAGGTAACCCATTCCAGTGCTTCACCACTCTCCTAGTGAAACAGTGTTTCCTAATATCCAACCTAAACCTCCCCCACTGCAACTTGAGACCATTGCTCCTTGTTCTGTCATCTGCCACCACTGAGAACAGCTGAGCTCCATCCTCTTTGGAACCCCCTTCAGGTAGTTGAAAGCAGCTATCAAATCCCCCCTCATTCTTCTCTTCTGCAGACTAAACAATCCCAGTTCCCTCAGCCTCTCCTCATAAGTCATGTGCTCCAGACCCCTAATCGTTTTTGTTGCCCTCCGCTGGACTCTTTCCCATTTTTCCACATCCTTCTTGTAGTGTGGGGCCCAAAACTGGACACAGTATTCCAGATGAGGCCTCACCAATGTCGAATAAAGGGGAACGATCACGTCCCTCGATCTGCTGGCAATGCTCCTACTTATACAGCCCAAAATGCCGTTAGCCTTCTTGGCAACAAGAGCACACTGTTGACTCATATCCAGCTTCTCATCCACTGTGACCCCCAGGTCCTTTTCTGCAGAACTGCTTCCTAGCCTGGTCCCTAGTCTGTAGCAGTGCATAGGATTCTTCCGTCCTAAGTGCAAGACTCTGCACTTGTCCATGTTGAACCTCATCAGTTTTTTTTTGGCCCAATCCTCTAATTTGTCTAGGTCCCTCTGTATCTGATCCCTACCCTCCAGTGTATCTACCACGCCTCCCAGTTTAGTGTCATCTGCAAACTTGCTGAGAGTGCAGTCCAAGCCATCCTCCAGATCATTAATAAAGATATTAAACAAAACCGGCCCCAGAACCGACCCTTGGGGCACTCCGCTTGAAACCGGCTGCCAACTAGACATGGAGCCGTTGATCACTACCCGTTGAGCCCGATGATCTAGCCAGCTTTCTGTCCACCTTACAGTCCATTCATCCAGCCCATACTTCTTTAACTTGGCGGCAAGAATACTGTGGGAGACCGTATCAAAAACTTTGCTAAAGTCAAGGAATAACACATCCACTGCTTTCCCTTCATCCACAGAGCCAGTTATCTCATCATAGAAGGCAATTAGGTTAGTGAGGCACGACTTGCCCTTGGTGAATCCATGCTGACTGTTCCTGATCACTTTCCTCTCCTCTAAGTGCTTCAGAATTGATTCCTTGAGGACCTGCTCCATGATTTTTCCAGGGACTGAGGTGAGGCTGACTGGCCTGTAGTTCCCCGGATCCTTCTTCTTCCCTTTTTTAAAGATGGGCACTACATTAGCCTTTTTCCAGTCATCCGGGACCTCCCCCGATCGCCATGAGTTTTCAAAGATAATGGCCAATGGCTCTGCAATCTCATCCGCCAACTCCTTTAGCACCCTCCGATGTAGCGCATCCGGCCCCATGGACTTGTGCTCGTCCAGTTTTTCTAAATAGTCCCGAACCACTTCTTTCTCCACAGAGGGCTGGTCACCTTCTCCCCATACTGTGCTGCCCAGCGGGAACTGACCAGTCTGGAAGCTGACCTTGTTCGTGAAGACAGAGGCAAAAAAATCATTGAGTACATTAGCTTTTTCCACATCCTCGGTCACTAGGTTGCCTCCCTCATTCAGTAAGGGGCCCACACTTTCCTTGACTTCCTTCTTGTTGCTAACATACCTGAAGAAACCCTTCTTATTACTCTTAACATCTCTTGCTATCTGCAACTCCAAGTGTGATTTGGCCTTCCTGATTTCACTCCTGCATGCCTGAGCAATATTTTTATACTCTTCCCTGGTCACTTGTCCAATCTTCCACTTCTTGTAAGCTTCTTTTTTGCGTTTAAGGTCAGCAAGGATTTCACTGTTTAGCCAAGCTGGTCGCCTGCCATATTTACTATTCTTTCTACACATCGGGATGGTTTGTTCCTGCAACCGCAATAAGGATTCTTTAAAATACAGCCAGCTCTCCTGGACCCCTTTGCCCTTCATGTTATTCTCCCAGGGGATCCTGCCCATCTGTTCCCTGAGGGAGTCAAAGTCTGCTTTTCTGAAGTCCAGGGTCCGTATTCTGCTGCTCTCCTTTCTTCCTTGTGTCAGGATCCAGAACTCGACCATCTCATGGTCACTGACTCCCAGGTTCCCATCCACTTTTGCTTCCCCTACTAATTCTTCCCTGTTTGTGAGCAGCAGGTCAAGAAAAGCTCTGTCCCTAGTTGGTTCCTCCAGCACTTGCCCCAGGAAATTGTCCCCTACACTTTCCAAAAACTTCCTGGATTGTCTGTGCACCGCTGTATTGCTCTCCCAGCAGATATCAGGGTGATTAAAGTCTCCCATGAGAACCAGGGCCTGCGATCTAGTAACTTCTGCTAGTTGCCAGAAGAAAGCCTCGTCCACCTCATCCCCCTGGTCTGGTGGTCTATAGCAGACTCTGACTACGACATCCCCCTTGTTGCTCACACTTCTCAACTTTATCCAGAGACTCTCAGGTTTTTCTGCAGTTTCATACTGGAGCTCTGAGCAGTCATACTCCTCTCTTACATACAATGCAACTCCCCCACCTTTTCTGCCCTGCCTGTCCTTCCTGAACAGTTTATATCCATCCATGACAGAACTCCAGTCATGTGAGTTATCCCACCAAGTCTCTGTTATTCCAATCGCATCATAGTTCCCTGACTGTGCCAGGACTTCCAGTTCTCCCTGCTTGTTTCCCAGGCTTCTTGCATTTGTATATAGGCACTTAAGATAACTCATCGATCATCCCTCTTTTTCAGCATGAGACAGGACTCCTCCCCTCTTGCGCTCTCCTGCTCGTGCTTCCTCCCAGGATCCCATTTCCCCACTTACCTCAGGGCTTTGGTCTCCTTCTCCCGGTGAACCTAGTTTAAAGCCCTCCTCACTAGGTTAGCCAGCCTGCTGGCGAAGATGCTGTTCCCTCTCTTCGTTAGGTGGAGCCCGTCTCCGCCTAGCACTCCTCCTCCTTGGAACACCATCCCATCAGAAGTTAGGCATTGTATAAAATTGATAAGGGAAGCCAAAGGACACAAGGTGAACTCTATGGCCAGCAGAATTAAGGACAATAAGGAGGAGTTTTTTAAATATATTGGGGGGGGGAAGTGGTATTGGTCTGTAGATGGACCACTAGATAGGAATTGTAGAATTATCAATAATAATGTGGAAAAAGCAGAAGTGTTCAATAAATATTTCTGTTCAATATTTGGGGAAGAACAGATGATGCAGTCTCATCATATACACTCTTTCCATTCCATTAGTCTCATTATCGGATGTTAAACAGAAGCTACTAAAGTTAGACATTTTAAAATCAGCATGTCCAGATAACTTGTATGCAAGAGATTTAAAAGAGCTGGTTGTGGAGCTCACTGGACTGTTAATGTTGATTTTCAATAAGTCTTGGAGCACTGGGGAAATTCCAGAAGACTGGAACAAAGCTAATGTGCAATTTTTAAAAAGAGTAACTGGGATGACCCAGGTAAATTATAAGCCTGTCGGCTTGACACTGATCACAGACAAGATAGTGGCACGGCTGCTACTGGAGTCAATTAATAAAGAACTAAAGGAGGCTAATGTAATTAACATGGGCTTTTGGAAGGTAGATCCTGTCAAACTAACTTGATTTTTTTTATGAGATTACAAGTCTGGCTGATAAAGGTAATAGTGGTGATGTAATGTTCTTAGACGTCTGTAAGGCATTTGACTTGATACCGTAAGACATTTTGATTAAAAACCTAGAATAATATAAAATTAATTATGTCACACATTAAATGGATTAAAAACCAGCAATTCTTCAAGAGTGTCCCTGTGGGTGCTCCACTTCAGGTGCACCTGCGCCTTTGATCAGAGATTTCTGGTAGCAGTGCTTTTCAGCCTGCACATGTGCCCCACATCCGCACTAAGGCTATATGGGGCTGCATGGGCGAATTGCCCTCAATTCCTTCTCAATAGCCTTCAGCCTGAGGTGGGACCTACAGCTGTGCCTGTTCTCTGCTACTATTCAGAAGTTAGTATAGAGTGTTTGTAGTTATTGGATCAGCTGTTCCCTTTTCTTTTGTTCTTTCTTTCTTTCACTCGCTGGGATGCTAAAGGTGACTCTCTTATCATGTGGCTACTCTGGTCAGCGATGGGCATTCCCACTGCCTGTGCTGTTTGGGTGATACCAATATCCCTAGTAAGTGCAAGATACTCACTTCCTTCAAGGATAGACCCCGCCTGTACATAGATCTCCCAGTACTGCTAGGGCCTCATCCATATTGATATCTTAGTCACTGGCCGCTAGAGAAATAGGTGGTACTGTGGCAGCAAGTACATCTATGGTACTGAAGACCTCAGCAAAGGTAGCCCCATTACTCACCTCTGAGCACAAGGAGATGAGTAAATCTCCAAGAAAATCTTTGTCACCAACACCCAAGAAGAGTATGGAGCCCTCGGGTCCCAAGAGGAGTGCCACTCAGGTGCCAAGTGATGTTGGTACTGCAAAGGCGAAGAGGAGTCCGTCGTCTGAGACAGACATGGTCCCAATCTCTGGTACACATTATAACCCTGGCAGAGCAGGTCATGCCAGAGTGTATCCAGGCCAATTCACCTGGGTATTAGTAGAGATCAAAGTGATCGTTGAAGGTAGAAGAGTGTATTTGATGTTTAAACTCCATGAAAATTCCTGGGATGTTACCTGCCTTGTTTTCACTGACCTGTCTCCTGATGTAATATCATAGCAACATTTACTGTGTGTGCACCCCTGTAATAAGCAGCCCATCAAGGAAGCCTTGTGGAATGCTAGTGAAGGACTTTAACAGACAAGTGCTAATTTCAAAGCAAGTGGCCATCGTGTGTGATGACCAGAGGTCAGTGACTCAAAGTGCGTTCCTCACGCACCGCCATCACAGGAAAAGCCCACATGGGCCGTGACCCTGTCAGCTTGTTTTCTGTCGAGGAAGGATCCTGCATCTCTGGCCTGTTTGGACTCTTACAGGACAGGGTACCAGATGCACAGCGGAGATCCCCAGGGACAATCTGGGCACTCTGAAAAGACTTTTGGGAAACTGGCAGTTCATTACATCACTGCCACCATTTGCAATTACAAACCGCGACTCACCTGTCCGTATATTTTACCTGCTTTAAACTCTCCATAACTCTCACTTCCTTTTCTTAGCTAATAAATCTTCTGTTAGTTTACTATAGCATTGGCTGCCAGCATTGTCTTTGGTGTAAGATCTAGGGTACCAACTGATCTGGGGTAAGTGACAGTCTCTCAGGACTGGGAGCAACCTGATGTGTGAGTTTTGGTATAAGTGACTATTATCACTAAGTGCAGGTTCTTTGGGTGGCAAGAGGGGACTGTCTGTGACTCCAGGGTAGGACTGGTACAGAGATCCAAGAGTTCCAATTTGTCACTGGCTTGGTGAAATCTAATTATAGACAACCACCTGGGGTTGTCTGCCCTGTTTTCTGACAGTCTGCCCTGAGGTCAGCACTCACAGTGGTGAGCCGCTCCAGACAGTGGGACACCGATACCCAGAGCAGCAGAGACATAGTGGTGAAGAGTTCTTAGCCTAGTGATGAACAACATTTGGAACCGGTAACAGGAAAATCAGCAGTACCAAAGACCACTCGGGCACCTACAGTGCTTAGGGAATCAAAGCGACTCACTCCCATGTCAAGCACTCGGTACCAGCTGCATTGGTACCAAAGCTGCCCTCCGTGGGGTCCTGCTCGATCCTCTGTTTAACACCATCGGTGCCGCAAGAATTTAGGTACCCTAAGGACCTGATAGCATCTTTGGAGTTTGAGTTTCCTGTTAATGAGTGCTGGGGGCTTGTCAGCATTAAGATTCTCTCAGTAACTGGCCCGCCAGTCTCCTGGAATACCACATTTGCCCCTGGCTATCTTGCAAATGGAACAGCTGTCTCCCCCCAGGAGTATGTGGATGAGGACTCTTCAGTTCCATCCAAGTTCCCTTTGTCTATTCCAGGACACACTGCTCTCCCTCACTACAGCAAGATAGACGCCAAAGGGCACCCACTTGGCAGGGACTCACATGGTTGCCTCCCCCTGTGCCATTTGGGCCCCTCAGTGGCTTTGCTGCAACCTATGGGCGTTCTGCTGTCAACAATTTACATCCAAGTCATCACACCATCAGAGGGAACAGAGAAGGGCCCACTCACCTACACCTCCTCTACCACCATCTATCCGAGAGAAAGAGACCGTGGAGGAGCAAGAGGTCAGGGCAGATAAGGAGGTGACACCTCTTATTAATATTTCTTCCTCATCACCTGATAACGCTGTGATGCCTCCACTACCTTCTATGGCGAATGACTTCAGACAATTTCAGGAACTGAGGAGATGAATTGTTGATGCAATGCAGATTCCCTTAGAGAAGTTTCAGAAGTCCCACCATAAACTCCTAGACATATTACATACTTCAGCATCAATGAAGATTGCCATTCCTGGTCAATGAAGCTCTCATGGAGCCTGCTAAAACTGTTTGGCAGACCCCAGCTACTGCACCATCTACATACAAGAGGGCGGATAAAAAGTATTACATCTCTGCCAGGGAAGTAGAAGTTTCTATTTTCTCACACAGCTCTGAAATCCTTGGTGTTGGAGGTTGTTAATGAGCAGGATAGACAGCATAGCAAAGACCAAAAGAGGTTCAATCTTTTTGGTCCGCAAATCTTACTCTTCGGCCACACTTTAGTTGAGAATAGCAAACCATCAGGCACTCCTGGCCAAACACGATTATGTAAACGACAACAAATTTAATTCCTTTATTGAGCACCTGCTAGTGAAACATCATGACTGATTTAAAGTGGTTATACAAGAGGATTAGCTTCTGGCAAGAACACCGGTCCAGGCCTCATTGGATGCTGCAAATATGGTCGCTCGATTGATATCCACTGCAGTGGTCATTGTTGAGCATCTTGGCTGCAGCTGTCCTGCTTCCCAAGAGAAGACCCAACCAAAACATGTGCAATGTGTTCCGTTCTTCCAGAATCCCCCTACCACAGTCATAAAGTTGGACGCTTCACGTCTGGGTTGGGGGCACATCTGGGACCTCATAAGGTTCAGGGCAAATGGTCAGTACAGGAGCAGCTTCTTCCCATCTATGTTCTGGAACTAAGAACCGTCAAAAATGCTGCTTACGCTGATCCGGTCCAAGTCAATAAAGATAATGACAGACAACGTGGCATGCATGCATTACATCATCCATCAGGGAGCAGCACGTTCCCCATCTCTCTTTGCTGAAGCGACGCATAGCCAACCAGATAGTCATCTCAGCTTCATTCCTCCCAGGTGTTCAGCACACCCTGGCAGATGACCTCAGCAGACATTTCTCTCTAAATTACAAATGGGAACTAAACTCCTGAGCCTTCCACGTGATATTCCTAGCCTGGAGGTTCCACTGTTTCTGCAGCAGGCAACGCAAGATGCATCAAGTATTGTTCCAAGAGGACAACAAAGAGTCTGGTGGCACCTTAAAGACTAACAGATTTATTTGGGCGGAAGCTTTCGTGAGTAAAAACCTCACTTCTTCGGATGCATTGTCCTAATCAGACTCACTTCTTACCCTCCATTGTGACTTCTGATCATTCCTCACCTCCTGACTCGGGATGCTGGTTGGACATTTCACCCCAACCTGCAGGTTTTGAGGCTCAGAGCATGGTTCCTCGGGGGTTGTCAGGAATAGAGGCATCCTGTTCATTAGAAGTATAACAAGTTTTATTAAACAGTAGAAAAGAATCTACAAGAAATACTTAGATCCAGAAGTGGAAGCATCATTCTGTTTGGTGTAGCAATCATCAGATTTCACCTGTCCGTTCTCCCTTTCCCAGAGTACAGTAACTCCTCGCTTAACGTTGTAGTTATGTTCCTGAAAAATGCGACTTTAAGTGACACGATGTTAAGCGAATCCAATTTCCCCATAAGAATTAATGTAAATGAGGGGGTTAGGTTCCATGGAAAAAAATTTTGCCAGACAAAAGACTATATTATATATATATAAAGAGAGAGATCTAGATAGATAAACACACTCACATATACACTGTATAAGTTTTAAACAAACAGTTTAATACTGTACACAGCAATGATGATTGTGAAGCTTGGTTGAGGTGGTGGAGTCAGAGGGTGGAAGAGGGTAGGATATTTCCCAGGAATGCCTTACTGCTAAATGATGAGCTAGCACTCGGCTGAGCCCTCAAGGGTTAACACATTGTTGTTAATGTAGCCTCACGCTCTACAAGGCAGCACGAATGGAGGAAGGGGAGACACCATGGCAGAGAGAGACAGAGACACACCCCTGTGTGGGAGAGAGAGACGTGCATTACCCCTTTAAGTACACTGACCCCACTCTAAGTACATTGCCCTTTTAAGTAGATCAACAAGTTAAGACAGCAGCTGCTTCCAGCAAGCTCCCTCCATTGTCCTGAGCCCTGTTGTCAGCGGCGGCTCCAGACACCAGCGCACCAAGCGCGTGCCTGGGGCGGCAAGCCGCAGGGAGCGGCCTGCCAGTCGCTCTGAGGGCGGCAGTCAGGCGGCCCGAGGTCCGCCGGTCCTGCGGCTTCGGCGGTAATTTGGCGGCGGGGACATTGAACTGCAGGACCGGCAGATCACCCACAGAAACGCTACCGAATCCACGTGACCACAGACCGCCCGCAGGCGCGCCGCCGAAGGCCCCTGACTGCCGTGCTTGGGGCGGCGAAATACATAGAGCCGCCCCTGCCTGTCGTGTGTCCCCCTCCTGCTCTATGGAGATGGGGGGAAGGAGTGGGGAAAGGGGGACACCCTGACATTAGCACCCCTCTTTCCCCCCCTGTCACGGAGTATTGGGGGACTCAGGGCCCTGCACCCCCGGCTTCCTGCGNCTCGGGCCGTCTCCCATCCTCCAATGCAGACCATCCTAGTCACACTCTCCTGTCAGCATTCCCACACCCCAGCAAGAACAGTCCCAGTTCATCACACCCCCCCACCCGCACAGCAAGCAGGAGGCTCCCGGGAGCAGCTCCAAGGCAGAGGGCAGGAGCAGCACAGGGCAGTGGGGGGAGGGACAGCTGAACTGCCGGCAATTGATAGCCTGCTGGGCAGCTGCCGCACAGAGAACTTAGGGGAGCAGAGAGCTGCTGGTCCACCCCGGTTCCAAGCCTCCACCAACTAGCTGCAATGGGCTGCTCTTTCTGCAAGCAGTGGACAAAGCAGGCGGCTGCCAAACAACGTTAGAAGGGAGCATTGCACAACTTTAAACGAGCATGTTCCCTAACTGATCGGCAATGTAACAACGAAACAGCGTTAACCAGGACGACTTTAAGTGAGGAGTTACTGTACTGGATTACCTGTTGGAACTGAAAACATCAGGTCTTTCTGTGAACCCCATTGGGGTACACTTCGTGGCAATAAGAGCCTTTCACTTATCCATGGGGCGGGGGTTCGCTCTTTGCTGACCCAGCCACAGTAAGATTCCTAAGAAGTTTGTCAAATCTGTTCACAAATCAGAATCCCTGCTCCTAGCTGGGACCTGAATCCGGTCCTTAGTTGCCTCATGACGCATCCCCTTGAGTCGCTAGCTGTGTGTTCTTTGTCAGATCTATCAGTGAAGACAGCTTCATTTGTAGCTATAACTTTGGACTGAAGGGCCAGAGAATTGGGGGCTTTAACAGTGGACCCACATTTACAATATTCACCAGAGAGAAAGAATTGCTGCAGGCCCAGGCTAGATTTTTACCTTGTGTCCTCGGAATTTCATATGAATCTAACCATTCATCTCTTATGTTTTTCCCAAAACAATGTTGGCTAGTCAAGAAGCCATGTTCTGTACCCTAGATGTCAGGAGAGCATTAGCTTTTTACTTAAATAAGACCAAAGCTTTTAGCCTCCCAGACTATTTGTATCCATTGCGGACAGAAACAAGGGTTCAGTTATTTGGAAACATAGGTTATCAAAGTGGCTCTCCAGATGTATTAAGATCTGTTATTAAGCAAACTCAGCTTCAAGAGCGAGAGCAGATGCTGCTAGTGCACTTTTTACTTCTATAGCCTTCCTTAACGACACATCAGTTGCAGACATGCCTTGGGCCTGTGGCCAGATCAGATGTGGCTGTGTGCAACGCAGTTCTCTCCTCTGTTTTGGATTCTGCACCGAATCTCCCTCCCCCCCTTCGGACCGTACTGCTTAGGAGTCCCCTGAAGTGGAGCACCCACAGTGACACTGCTCAAAGAAGGAGGAAGGGTGACCAGACGGCAAATGTGAAAAATTGGGACGGGTGGGGGAGTAGTAGGAGCCTATCTAAGAAAAAGACCCAAAAATGGGGACATCTGGTCCCCCTAGAAGAAGGAAAGGTTCCGTTCTTTGAGAGGTATGTCCCTCTGGGTGCACCACTACTCACCCTCCTTCCCCTCTGCTTTGGAGCCTCCATTGTGGGACTTTGCGGCGCAGCAGGAACTGAGGGCGGTTTGCCCACCCAGCCCCATAGAGCCTCAGTGCAGGGCATGAGAATGAGTGGGCCGAACAGGCACTGCTACCAAAAATCTCTGATCAAAGGCACAGGGCGCAAGCACAGCTGAAGTGGGGCACATCTCAGAGAACACCAGCTACTGCACACGGTGAGGAACCTCTCCATCTCAAATGCAAAAAAAAGGCGCCACCTGCTGCAGCACTTTTACTCACCCGGCGGCACTCCGGGTCTTCGGCAGCATTTGGGCGGCGGGCCCTTCACTCGCTCCAGGTCTTCGGCGGCATTTGGGCGGCGGGCCCTTCACTCGCTCCGGGTCTTCGGCGGCACTTCGGCGGCGGGCCCTTCACTCGCTCTGGGTCT
>NC_048302.1:139792533-139796364 GCF_013100865.1 Trachemys scripta elegans
GCATTTGGGCGGCGGGCCCTTCACTCGCTCCGGGTCTTCGGCGGCATTTTGGCAGTGGGTCCTTCAGTGCCGCCGAAGACACCTGGAGCGAGTGAAGGGCCCGCCGCCGAAGTGCCGCTGAAGACCCGGAGCGCCGCTGGGTGAGTAAAAGCGCCGCAGCGGGTGGCTCCTTTTTTTTTTGATCGCTCCGCCTGTTCCCTCCACCTGGCTACACCACTGGTGTTGTGTGAAGACATTTTTCCTTTTATTTGTTTTAACATGGCTTGTGTGGTCACAGTGCAGCTCTCCCAGCGCTCCTAAAAACCCCACCTCCACGAGGGGCGCAGCTCCCAGCGCTGGGGCACTCTCTACACTGGCACTGCAACTTGCTGTGCTCAGGGGGGTGTTTTTTCACACCTCTGAGTGAGAAAGGTGCAGCGCTGTAAATTGCCAGTGTAGACCAGCCCTAAGACAAATTAGATGCCTGCAAGCCCCCAGGGCCTGATGAAATGCATCCTAGAACACTCAAGGAGCTGACTGAGGAGATATCTGAGCCATTAGCGATTATCTTTGAGAAGTCATGGAAGACGGGAGAGATTCCAGAAGACTGGAAAAGGGCAAATCTAGTGCCTATCTATAAAAAGGGAAATAAGGACAACCCGAGGAATTACAGATCAGTCAGCTTAACTTCTGTACCTGGAAAGATAATGGAGCAAATAATTAAGCAATCAATTTGCAAACATCTACAAGATAATAAGGTGATAAGTAGCAGTCAGCCTGGATATGTCAAAAACAAATCGTGTCAAACCAACTTGATAGCTTTCTTTGACAGGGTAACAAGCCTTGTAGATGGGGGGAAGCAGTAGACGTGGTATATCTTGACTTTAGTAAGGCTTTTGATACAGTGTCGCATGACCTTCTCATAAACAAACTAGGGAAATGCAACCTAGCTGGAGCTACTATAAGGTGGGTGCAAAACTGGTTAGAAAATCCCTCCCAGAGAGTAGTTATCAGTGGTTCACAGTCATGCTGGAAGGGCATAATGAGTGGGGTCCTGACAGGATCAGTTCTGTTCAATATCTTCGTCAATGATTTAAATAATGGTACAGTGAGTACACTTATAAAGTTGGCGGACGATACCAAGCTGGGAGGGGTTGCAAGTGCTTTGGAGGACAGGATTGCAATTCAAAATGATCTGGACAAACTGGAGAAATGGTCTGAAGTACATAGGATGATATTCAATAAGGACAAAAGCAAAGTATTCCACTCAGGAAGGAACCATCAATTGCACACATACAAAATGAGAAGTGACTAGGGCTGTTAAGTAATCGTGATTAATTGCACAATTAAAAAAATGAATTGTGATTAATCATGCGATTAATCGCGCTGTTAAACAATAATAGTATACAATTTATTTAAATATTTTTGGATGTTTTCTACATTTTCAAATGTATTAATTTCAATTACAACACAAAATACAAAGTGTACAATGCTCACTTTATATTTTTTTTAATTACAAATATTTGCACTGTAAAAAACAAAAAAATAGTATTTTTCAGTTCACCTCATACACGTACTGTAGTGCAATCTCTTTATCATGAAAGTTGAACTTACAAATGTAGAATTATGTACAAAAAAACCTGCATTCAAAAATAAAACAATGTAAAACCTACAAGTCCATTCCGTCCTACTTCAGGCAATCGCGCAGACAAACAAGTTTGTTTACATTTGCAGGAGATAATGCTGCCCTCTTCTTATTTACAATGTCACCTGAAAGTGAGAACAGACGTTCTCATGGTACTGTTGTAGCTGGCGTCGCAAGATATTTACGTGCCAGATCCGCTAAAGATTCATGTGTCCCTTCATGCTTCAACCACTATTCCAGGGGACGTGTGTCCATGGTGATGATGGGTTCTGCTCAATAACAATCCAAAGCAAAGCAGACTGATGCATGCTCATTTTCATCATCTGAGTCAGATGCCACCGGCAGAAGGTTGACTATTTCTTTTGTTTATCATTTTTAAAATGCAAATATTTGTAATACAAAATAATATCAAGTGAGCTCTGTACACTTTGTATTCTGTGTTTTAATAGAAATCAATATATTCAAAAATGTAGAAAAAGATCCAACAATATTTAATAAATTTTAGTTGGTATTCTATTGTTTAACAGTGCGATTAATCACAATTTTTTAAATCGTGATTAATTTTTTTTAGTTGAGTTAACTGTGATTAATTGACAGCCCTAGAAATGACTACCTAGGAAGGAGTACTGCGGAAAGGGATCTGGGGTCATAGTGGATGACAAGCTAAAAATGAGTGAACAGTGTAATGCTGTTGCAAAAAAAACTAACATCATTCTGGGATGTATTAGCAGGCGTGTTGTAAGCAAGACACGAGAAGTCATTCTTCCGCTCTACTCCGCGCTGATTAGGCCTCAACTGGGAGTATAGTGTCCAGTTCTGGGTGCCACATGTCAGGAAAGATGTGGACAAATTGGAGAGAATCCAGAGAAGAGCAACAAAAAATATTAAAGGTCTAGAGAACATGACTATGAGGGAAGATTGAAAAAATTAGGTTTGTTTTGTCTGGAAAAGAGAAGACTGAGCATAAGAGGGGCAAATACATGTAGCTTGCTAATTATGTATGGTAATGATGGCAAATTTTGGCCAATCATAGAGCGACTGATTATCATAAGCAACTGCATATAATGCTTTGGTGTAAGTGTTTTCTTGGTTCTTGCTGACTTATGGGCTCGAACCCAATTGCAATTGAAATAAAGGGATCGCCCCTCCCGGGGCTCCTTGCTTGGCGAGCTGTGTCCGTCTCTCCTTATTCCTCAGCTGGAACGGACAGAAATTTCTATGACAAGATCATCCCCTCCATAAACTTATCAAGCTTAGTCTTGAAGCCAGATATGTCTTTTGCCCCCACTGCTCCCCTTGGAAGGCTGTTCCAGAACTTCACTCCTCGAATGATTAGAAACCTTCATCTAATTTCAAGTCTAAACTTCCTAATGTCCTGTTTATATCCAGTTTAACTCCCCGGGGCTGTCTCTCCTCAGAGTCACTACGTGGCCTGCATGGCAGCCATCCTGAACCAGATGGACGAGGCCCATTACAGCTCCTACATCCAGGCCTTCTCAGCCCGGACCGACCTGATGGTGAGTCGCCCGCTCAGCCTGTGCTCTCCAGGGCCCGACCCGGCAGCTCTCGGGGCTGTCGCCCGTCGTGGTGCTGGCGTAGCACTCCCCCAGGCTGGACAGCCCCTGCCCCCGTACTGTCCCAGACACTCCCCAGCTGCTCCGCATCCCTTCCCATGGGCTTCGGGCAGGGGTCTCCCACACCCAGACGAGCAGTGCCCAGCTGGCAGGCTGGCTGGACGAGCAGACAAGCAGTGCCCAGCTGGACACAGCTAGCCCAAGCCAGGCTGCAGCGGGAGGCACTGGCCAGGCTCGCCTTGGTGCGTCTATGGGAGGGTGTCACGTAGGGCCCTCGGGGGGCGAAGGCCAGCAGCTCCCAGAGCATCCCCAGCTGGCATGGGCTTGGGCATTAGTTCTAGGAGCAGCTCTGCAGCAGAGGGGACGGGATGGGATGAGGGGCTGCGGAGCCGGAGCAGGCGGGGGGGGTTTGAAGGGAGGAGACTGGGACAGACACCCGGGGGAGAGAGGGGGGGCTTAAGGGGTGGTGTCGGGTGTGTCAGTGGGGGCAGGACATGGGCCTGGCCAAATCCGAGCCTGAGCCACAAAGCTGAATAGCTGGGGGCGGGGCTTGGTGCTTTTCTGCGCTCGCCTCCACCCTCACTAGTGCCCCCCAGCGCCAGCCCCCCCCAGACGTTGCTAGGAGACGGGGGC
>NC_048302.1:139800662-139816316 GCF_013100865.1 Trachemys scripta elegans
GGTGGGGGTGCCCCGTCCTCTCGCTGCTTCCCCAGCCCGTCAGCCTCACCTCCATCTTCAGCCAGCTCGCCGGCACCCTCACCCCCGGGCGCCCCATCCTCTCGCTGCTTCCCCAGCCCGTCAGCTTCACCTCCATCCTCAGCCAGCTCCCCCTGCCCGGGCTGGGCACCCTCACCCCCGGGCGCCCCCAGGGCCCACAGGCAACTGCAGCACCCTGGCTCCTAACAGGGCCTCCTTACTTGCAGGACTTTCTCATGGAGACCTTCATCCTGTTCAAGGACCTGATCGGCAAGACGGTGTATCCCTCTGACTGGATGGTGATGAACATGGTGCAGAACCGGTGAGCAGAGCCTGGCTGCAGGGACGTGTGGAGACTGGACCTGCCTGTCCTGGGTCTGAGGGGCTGCGGGGCTCCTCTCCCACAAGCGCCCACAGCTGGGGGGAAGTGTGAGCTGTCCAGGGCACATGCCCCTGCCAGGGGGATCCCGGCAACTCCAGCTCAGCAAGGGTGGCAGGGTGAAGATCTGGTGGGAGGGGGTAAGTGGGGGGCTAAGCGTGGGCGGAGGGGCTCAGCGTGGGCGGGAGAGGGTAAGTGGGGAGCTCAGCATGTGGGGGCTAAGTGGGGGACTAAGCGTGGGTGGGAGGGGGCTAAGTGGGGGGCTAAGCCTGGGGGGGGGGGCTCAGCGTGGGCAGGAGGGGGTAAGTGGGGGGCTCAGCATGGGTGGGGGGGCTAAGTGGGGGGCTAAGCGTGGGCGGGGAGGCTCAGCGTGGACGGGAGAGGGTAAGTGGGGGGCTCAGCGTGGGTGGGGGGGGGCGGCGAGTCCTGGCTGGGGGCACGAGTCGCTGCGGCATGGCCACGCCTCTGCCCAGGGTCTCTCTCAGTTGCCTGGCCGGGCAGAGTTCTCAGGGGGCAGCAGGGGGCTGCTGGCACCCAGAGGCTCAGTCTAGGAGGCGGGGAGGCTGCAGGGCCTGCCCCGAAGGGAGAGTGGGACCCTTGCGGGGCTGCCCCACTGTTGAAAAGCTGGGGCGTGGCACAGACCTTGTGACTCAGTGATGGGTGGGGGAGGTGGCTGCGGACAGGGTGTGGAGGGGGTGGAGGGCTGTGTGCGCACATGTGTGCCCACCTGGGGGGCGGCCGTGCTGACTGTGTGTGTGTGTGCAGGTGGGAGGTTCTCTCTTTGGGGGGGCGAGGGATGGGCATGTCGTTGCATGGTGAGTGCATGCCTATGTGGGTGATGCTGGTGTGGGCACGAGTGGGGGTGTGCGCATGGGGGGGTTGCCTTCCTGGGCTGCTCTGAGCGTGGGTCACAGAGGGGCCAGCACAGACAGCAGACCAGCCAGCCAGCCAGCTGCCCCCTCGCCTGGGGGCAAGGCTTTGTAACACCCCTCACAGCGGGGCCTCTTCTGGCGCCGGATGGGACTTTCCGGCTCCTCTCCGGCCTCTGACAGGCAGGCTGCTGGCTCCAGTTTCTGACAGCCCGGCTGTTCAGAGCTCCTCGGCCGCCTCCCTGAGCCAGGGGCGCAGCCCTTAATCCCGCCAGATACGCCCCCCTCCAGTCTTGTCCACCCGTCCGACCAATCAGTAATCACGAGTCGAACCCCAAACTCCTGAGCTGGGGAGCTGCGGGGGTTCAGCCAAACGACAACACTGGCCAATCCTTTGCCTGCTCCTGGCGGCACCTTCTCCACCTGTTCTCAGCCACCGCAGAGGCTAGACGCAGATTTTTAAAAACACTGTACACTATACAGCTCCCGCTGTAATCCCAGGGCTCCAGGAGCTGGGACTTGGAGAAAAACACCAACCAGTGTGAGACTCGCCAGACACCTGTGAGGTTTGGTACCCCTGCATTTCGCAGCGTGGGGCTGAGAGCCTGCACCTGAGCGGCAGCCTTCGTGCCCACCTGTCGGTGCTCAGCAGCCCCGTCCCACACAGGTGCGACTGGCCAGCCGCTCACTGCCTGTGTCGCTCTCCCTGCAGGGAGTTCCTCCGAGCCATCAACCAGTTTGCTGACACCTTGACCCAGATGTTCCTGAGCAGCAGCAGCTTGGAACTGCAGGTGAGCGGAGGGGCTGGGAGGCCTTGCCCAGCGCTGAGCCGGGGCTGCAGGGGGGCATCAGGCCTTTGCCAGCACTTTTGCTAATGCTTTACCTGGGGCTGCTCCAGTGGCGCCTGTGACAAGGGCTGGGGGAGCATTTCTGGGCAGGCTTCGGATTGGTCTTGTCATCCCCTGCAGGTTTGTAGTGTTTCAGGTGAGACGCGGTCAGCCCCTGCCCTGGTTCCTGCCCCCCCCACCTCCCTGGCTGCTGCCCCCCCCTCCTCCCTGGTTCCTGCCCCCCCCCCCCCCCCCCCACACACACATCTCTGGTCTCTAGCCTCCTCCCACACCCGCATGTCCCTGGTTCCTGACCCCTCCCCTCCCCCGCACATACACCTCTGGTATGTGGCCTCTTCTCCCTCCTAAGTCAAAATGGCATTCAGCCAGCACTAGGGAATTCTTTATGAGCCCTTTTCCTGGCAAAAAGGAACAGATCACAGCACCAAAAATTAATGGTAGCTTTGGAACAAGTGATCACGATGTGATCACATTTATAATGTGCAAGCAGAATAAAGTCCAGACCAGTAATAGATATACTTGGTGCTTTAATAGAGACAGTTTCACAAATCTGAATATGATTATGAGCCAGATCAGCTGGTAGGAAGCGTTTAATCATAAAAATGTAAATGATAATTGGGAATTATCTAAGAACTTACTTGATTCCCAAACAGCCACAATTCTACAACTGAGGAAGAAGGTTGTGCTGATCGAAAGACAACCTGGTTTAGAGGGGAAGTGAAGACAGCTATAAAAATATAATAATAAATGGAAAAATGGGAAAGAGGAACTGTAGACAGTTGATAAGGGAAGCCGAGGGACACAAGGAGAAATCTATGGCCAGCAGAGTTAAAGAAAATGAGGCGTTTTTAAAGTATATTAGGAACAGAAAAAATCCCGACAAAGTATTAGTCTGTTACTAGCTGTAAATGGTAGAATTCTCTGGATGGATGAATTCTCCCGTCGCTCATGGATGAGTGTTCAGCTAGTGCTGACTTATGTTCTAGATTGATTTGATTTTGTGGCTTCTCACGTGGCTTCTCAATGCCCCCTCGACCTCCTCTCAGCGAGCGCTGGAACAGCAGAAGGGGTTAATAGGTGTCTGGACCCAGCATAGACCGTACTGGGTTAGCGTAGAGAATGGAACAGTTACAGCAGAATTCCTCTGGGTGTGCCCAGAGCCCCAAGCTCTCTCTGACCCCCCTCAAGTCCCAGTCCAGAAGTGTGAGTCCTGCTTCTAGCAGCCCACACTCTGCCACACCCAAGGGCCACTCCTCCATCCTTTGTTCTGATTCCCGGGCAAAACAGGTCCCCTGGTCATTCTCCTTCACTCTTTGTTCTCCCACTGGCTAAAACTGTCTGGCTTCCTGGAGAGGGGTCGCCAGTCCCAGTCGTTAGTTGCTAGGCACCGAATGTCTAGGCCATTGTCTTGTGGATTCATCATGGGCATGGGGCCCCAGACAGCCAGCGTCAGTCACACCTGGATTGCTACAAAGAATAAACCCCCTTTTCTCACCACCTAGTAACCATGCAGCACATAGGGGAAACTGAGGCATACACAGTATTCATACAAAATATTAAGAAAAATTCCCACTTCGTCACAGCTTGTCAGCCACATCCTGCAGTTCTGCAGCCTTCTGTTCCCGCATCATTAGCGCTAATCGGGTTTGTAGTGTGGAGGTGGTGCTTGCGGCCTCGCAAGGGAGGGCAGCGGGTCTCTGTATGCTGCTGCGCCCACAAGCGCCGCCCCCGCAGCTCCCAGTGGCCGCAGTTCCCGACCAATGGGAGCTGCGGAGTCGATGCTGGGGGGTGGGGCCTGCGGAGTCGACGCTGGGGGGGTGGGGCAGTAGCAGTGCACAGAGCCACCTGCCCTTACCCTGGGGTGGCAGAGACATGCCAGCCGCTTCCAGGAGCGGCATGGGGTCAGGGCAGGCACTGGCAGCCTGCCTTAGCCCTGCTGCACCGCCGACCGGGAGCCACCCATGGTAAGTGCCTCCCCGCCGGAACCTGAACCTCGCAACCCCTCCCACACCCCAATCCCCTGCCCCGGCCCGGAGCCTCCACCTGCACCCAAACTCCCTCCCAGAGCTTGCTCCCCTCACCCTCTCTTGCAACCCAATCCCTTGCCCCAGGCTCAGCCCAGAGCCCCCTCCCACACTCCGAACCCCTCAGCCCCAGCCCAGTGAAAGTGAGGGAGGGTGGGGGAGAGCAAGTGACCAAGAGAGGCGGGGTTGGAGTGTGCGGGGCGGGGCCTCGGGGAAGGGGCTGGTTGATCCTGGGTTGATCTTCAGTTCAAAAAGTGATTTTGTGTGTAAAAAGGTTGGAGACTATTGGGTTAGACATTATGAGGCGCTCAGATACTATGGTGATGGGGCCACATAAGTGCCACAGGCAGAGTGGGAACTTCTCTATTCACTGCTCGCCCTGCCCTGGGGTTTTGGGCCCTTCTTTTCACCTACACCCCCAAATCTCTCTCTCTTCTTCAGAGAAGTGAGGTTTTTACCCACGAAAGCTTATGCCCAAATAAATCTGTTAGTCTTTAAGGTGCCACCAGACTCCTTGTTTTTGTAGATACAGACTAACACAGCTACCCCCCCCCCCATACTCTCTTCTGAATGTGACTTGGCTGTATTTCTGCTATGCTTCCACACCCCACTCTCCACACAGAGGGATTCCTGTTTTACAGACTCATCTAAGGACTTCCAGATCCTTAATTTAATTGAGTCACCAGCCCTTTCTTATCTTAATCACTCGGCCTCTGTTTGTAACAACCCTGCCCCCCTGCCCCGGGGTGCGAGCTGGGAGCAGCACCGAACTCATCATCGTCCACACTGCAGTTAAGAGCTCTGCCTGGGTCTGGGCGAGCAGACCTCTGGTAAGAACCTGGCGGGGGGGAGGGCAGGAGCCCCCCATAAATGGTGCCCTGCAATGGAGAGGATGGCGATGAAGCCTTGTGATGGCATATGGGGCATCCCGTATTAAATGTGCAGTCACTGGCCAATCACTGCAGCCATGAGCAGGTGAGGCTCTTTAGCACATCTAGGAGCAGGACAATTCCGAATACAAATCCTGCAGCCCTGTCAGCTGCTATGCCTGGGGCATCTATTGCACCAGCTGCTTGGACAAGAGCGTGGGAAACGCTCTGCACAGACCGTTCATCCTGCAGCTTGTTCCACAGTCACCTCGTTAAACCCAATCAGCTCCCCAGAGTCCTGGGGCCATGGGGCCGCGACAGGCAGAGGATGCTACCGGCAGTCCTTAGCAGAGCTGTAACTAGGTATTTTTGTGCCTGAGGCAAGAATATAAAATTGCGCCCTCCCCCAGGGCCGGCTCTTTGGCGGGTCCCTCAGTCCCTCTTGGAGGGAAGGGCCTGCCGCCGAATTGCTGCTGAAGAATGAATGAAGGGGCGGCGGTAGAGCCTGTGATTTTGGGGGGTCAACTCATGACTTCTGACTGCTTGGCCTGATAATGTTGCTTCCAAGATGGTCTTTGGTTCAGTTCCAATCCCGAGAGGGACTCACAGGTTAAGAGAGGAGGGAGGTGCTGGATATCAGCAGTGGCCACTAGAGATCAGCATGTGTCCTGAGAATGCCGGGAGTTCAGGTTTGCAGGGCAGGATCAGGCGTGGCAGGTTTGTAGAAATTTTGGTGGTGCCCAGAACCCGCCCAAGGCTCTGGGAGGGAGTTTGGGTGAGGGAGGAGGTCTGGGATGCAGGCCCTAGGCTGGGGCAGGAGATTGGGGGTGCAGGCTCTGGGAGGGAGTTTGGGGATGGGAGGGGTGCAGAGGGATGGGGTGCAGGTTCTGGGAGTTTGGGGATGGGAGGGGTGCAGAGGGATGGGGTGCAGGGGTGAGAGCAGTGGGTTGTGGCTGCAGATGAGGTGTTTGGAGTGTGGGAGGGGCTCAGGGCGAGAGTAGGGGTCAGGGCTCTGTCTCGGTCTGGGAATGGGAGGTTTGGGGTGTGGGAGGGGCTCAGGGCGAGAGTAGGAGTGTGGGGGGGTGAGGGCTCTGGCTGGGGCTGGGAATGGGAGGTTTGGGGTGTGGGAGAGGCTGGGGCAAAGGGTTGGGGGATGGGGGGTGAGAGCTCTGGCTGGGACTGGGGATAAGGTGTTTGGGGTGCTGGAAGGGCTCAAGGCTCAGGCAGAGGGTTGAGGGTGCAGTGTGGGGGTGAAAGCTCTGACTGGGGGTGTGGGCTCTGGGGTGGGGCAGGGCTGGGTATGAGTTTGAGTTTGGGGTGCAGGCAGGCTGCTCTGGGACAGGGGCCAGAGAGGAGGACTCCCCCTAGCCCTTTCCCTGCCGGCAGCAGCGAGCTCTGGGGGAGGAGCCCCCCTTTCCCGCCCCCCCAGCAGCACATTCACCCCCACCACTGTCACTGCATGTGCTCCTAGGGCCCCTCCCAGGTCCAGGAATCTCCCTTACCTCCCCCGTGGTGGGTGCTGGGTAGGGTTACCATATTTTGAGCCTCCAAAAGGAGGACATTCCACGGGGCCCCAGCCCTGGCCCCGCCCCTTCCCCAACTCCGCCCCTTCCCCAAAGTCCCCGCCCCAACTCCGCCCCCTCCCCTGCTTCCCGCGAACATTTGATTCGCGGGAAGCCTGAAGCAGGTAAGGGGGGGTGTGGGGGGAGGAGGCGCGACCCAGGCTGGCCCCCCCCGACGTTTCCAGCCTGAGTCGGCTCAGGCCCTGGGGTGCCGGCCCCCGGGACCCCGGCCGAGCACCCCTGGCCCACCCAGCACTGCCGGTCCCCGGCCCGGCCCCCAGACCCCCGGCCGAGCACCCCCTGGCCCCGCCGGCCCCCGGGACCCCGGCCGAACACCCCTGGCCCGCCCAGCACTGCCGGTCCCCGGCCCGGCCCGGCCCCCAGACCCCCGGCCGAGCACCCCCTGGCCCCGCCGGCCCCCGGGACCCCGGCCGAACACCCCTGGCCCGCNCTGCCCGCATGTCCCAATTTTCCCAGACATGTCCGGCTTTTTGGGATTTCCCCCCGGACGGGGATTTGGAGCCTAAAAAGCCGGCCATGTCCGGGAAAATCCGGACGTATGGTAACCCTCGTGCTGGGGGGTGCTGCATGTGCCTCCTCCCTGCTGTTGCCCCTGACTGTAGCCTCACTGGGGGTGAGGGATGGGGCTGCCCCTTGCCCAGTGTGGGGCAGGAGCGGTGACTGCGGGCGGGGGGGCCCCCTGTGCTGCTGGAGGGTCCTGCCGGAAAAGGGAAGGGTCTGAGGGGAAGGGCAGGCTCAGAATCAGTCTGCTGTGGCAGTGGAGATGGGCGGCACTAGGACCCTGCGGCAGCAGTTGTTGCAGGGAGGCAGCATGGAGCTGCTCTGCTCTGGGGCCGGGAAGGGGGGGGAAGTGAGTCGGGGTCGGGGGACACGAGGGGCCGCAGGTGGGGCGGGGGGGAGATCACCGTGCCAGCAGCTTTTTTTTTTTTCTCTCCACCACTTTCTGCGCCCTCCCGACTTGTGTGCCCGAGGCAAGTGCCTCACTCGCCTGGCACTGGGCCTTGGTCAGAGCCGGCAGCCTTAGGGGAACGGTCGTTCTCCACACCCCAGCGCAGATCTGGGGCTCTTGTCGTCCTGAGGCCTTTTTAGGCACACGCTGCTCTCCCCACCGCGGGACAGGGGACTGAAAAGGAGTCCGAAACTTGCCATGCCTGTCCAGCTGCTGCTCCCCGGGGCGTCCAACTCAGCGGTCGGAACCAGCCTGAGATTCCTAGGGTGACTTTGGGGCCCTGGAACCTCCGAACCCTTCCTGGCAGTGCCCAGACCTGGAGAACTGGCCTTACTGCTGAACCTCTGAAAGGCATAATAGACATCACCACCCTGAGTGAAACCAGCCGGGACGAGGGGGTGGGGCCAGGCTGCAGGCCGAGCCGAGCCGGTTGGGAGAAGGGTTTGCAATGGTCTGACATTGCCCACGGGCTTGATTCGCTCCCCAAGGAAGTCAATGGCCAACCTGCAGTGCGCTGCATATGCTCGTCCGGAGACCCGCATGCCACCCCTGTCAGAGCCAATGTGCCGACACAGAGACTCCCAATTCTCCATAATCGTGCAGAAAAGGCAGGAGTGTTCAGTAAATATTTCTGTTCTGTATTTGGGGGAAAAACCAGATGATGCAGCCTCCTCATGATGCTCTTCCATCCTGCTCGTCTCTCTGGAGGATGTTAAACAGAAGCTACTACAGTGAGACATGTTTAAATCAGCAGGTCCGGCTGACTTGCATCTCGAGTTTTGAAAGCGCTGTCTGAGGAGCTTGCTGGACGGTTGATTTTCAGTGAGACTTGGAGCAATTGGAAAGTTCCAGGGGACGGAAGAGAGCGAACGTTGTGCCAATGTTTAAAAAGGGAAAGCAGGATGACCTGGTTAATTACTGGCCTTTCAGCCTGACATCAGTCCTGGGTAAGACAATGGAGCGTCTGGGTGATGTAATTAATGCCAATCAACCTGGATTTATGGAAAATAGATCCCGTCAAACTTGGTATTTTTTTGAGGAGATGACAAACTTTGATTCCCACAGGGAACGGATGGGCAGGATCCCCTGGGAGAATAACATGAGGGGGAAAGGAGTCCAGAAGAGCTGGCTGTATTTTAAAGAATCCTTATTGCGGTTGCAGGAACAAACCATCCCGATGTGTAGAAAGAATAGTAAATATGGCAGGCCACCAGCTTGGCTAAACAGTGAAATCCTTGCTGACCTTAAATGCAAAAAAGAAGCTTACAAGAAGTGGAAGATTGGACAAGTGACCAGGGAGGAGTATAAAAATATTGCTCAGGCATGCAGGAGTGAAATCAGGAAGGCCAAATCACACTTGGAGTTGCAGCTAGCAAGAGATGTTAAGAGTAACAAGAAGGGTTTCTTCAGGTATGTTAGCAACAAGAAGGTGGTCAAGGAAAGTGTGGGCCCCTTACTGAATGAGGGAGGCAACCTAGTGACAGAGGATATGGAAAAAGCTAATGTACTCAATGCTTTTTTTGCCTCTGTCTTCACAGACAAGGTCAGCTCCCAGACTGCTGCACTGGGCAGCACAGTATGGGGAGGAGGTGACCAGCCCTCTGTGGAGAAAGAAGTGGTTCGGGACTATTTAGAAAAACTGGACAAGCACAAGTCCATGGGGCCGGATGCGCTGCATCTGAGGGTGCTAAAGGAGTTGGCGGATGTGATTGCAGAGCCATTGGCCATTATCTTTGAAAACTCATGGTGATCGGGGGAGGTCCCGGATGACTGGAAAAAGGCTAATGTAGTGCCCATCTGTAAAAAAGGGAAGAAGAAGGATCCGGGGAACTACAGGCCAGTCAGCCTCACCTTAATTCCTGGAAAAATCATGGAGCAGGTCCTCAAGGAATCAATTCTGAAGCACTTAGAGGAGAGGAAAGTGATCAGAAACAATCAGCATGGATTCACCAAGGGGAAGTCGTGCCTGACTAACCTAATTGCCTTCTGTGAGGAGATAACTGACTCTGTGGATGAGGGGAAAGCAGTGGATGTGTTATTCCTTGACTTTAGCAAAGCTTTTGATACGGTCTCCCACAGTATTCTTGCCAGCAAGTTAAAGAAGTATGGGCTGGAGGAATGGACTATAAGATGGATAGAAAGCTCAACAGGTAGTGATGAATGGCTCCATGTCTAGTTGGCAGCCAGTTTCACGTGGAGTGCCCCAAGGGTCGGTCCTGGGGCCAGTTTTGTTCAATATCTTCATTAATGATCTGGAGGATGGCGTGGACTGCACTCTCAGCAAGTTTGCAGATGACACTAAACTGGGAGGAGTGGTAGATACGCTGGAGGGTAGGGATAGGATACAGAGGGCCCTAGACAAATTGGAGGATTGGATATTAGGACAAACTTTTTCACTAGGAGGGTGGTGAAGCACTGGAATGGGTTACCTAGGGAGGTGGTGGAATCTCCTTCCTTAGAGTTTTTAAGGCCCGGCTTGACAAAGCCCTGGCTGGGATGATTTAGTTGGGAATTGGTCCTGCTTTGAGCAAGGGGTTGGACTAGATGACCTCCTGAGGTCCCTTCCAGCTCTGATATTGTATGATTCTATGATAAGTGTGGTTGATAAAGGTAACAGTGTTGCTGTACTACACGTAGACATCTGTGAGGTGCTTGATTTGGTACCCTACAACACTTTGATTAAAAAAAACTCCGATATGAAATGAACATGGCACAAATTAAATGGATTAAAAGCTGGCTAACTAGTAGATCTCAAAATGTAATAGTAAATGGAGAATCGTAATCAAGGAGGTCTGTTCCCAGTGGGGTCCCACAGGGATCGGTTCTTGGCTCTGTGCTATTTAATGTTTTTATCAATGATGTGGAAGAAAACATAAAATCATCACTGAAGTTTGCAGATGACACAAAAATTGGGGAAGTGGGAAATAACAAAGAGCACAGGTCACTGATTCAGAGCGATCCGTCTCACTTGGTAAACCAGACACAAGAAAACATGCATTTTTATACAACTGAACATGAATATGTACCTCTAGGAACAAAGCATGTAGGCTAAACATTCAGGGTGGGAGACTCTGAAAAGCTTTGGGGGTCATTGTGGATAATTAACTGAACATGAGCTCCTAGTGTGACGTTGTGGCCAAAAGAGCTTATGTGATCCTGGGAAGTATAAACAGGGCAATATCAAGTAGGAGCAGAGAGGTTATTTTCCCTCTGGATTTGGCTCTGGTGCACCCACTGCTGGGATCCTGTGCCCAGTTCTGGTGCTCACAATTCAGGAAGGATGTGGATAGATTACAGAGGGGTCAGCGAAGCGGCACGAGAATGGTGAAAGGGTTAGAAAACCTGCTTTATAGTGAGAGACTCAAGGAGATCAATCTATTTAGCTGAACAAAGAGCAGGTTAAGGGATAACTTGATCCCACTCTATAGGTACCTACATGGAAACAAATATTTAATAACAGGCTCTTCAATCCAGCAGACAAAGGTCTAACACGATCCAATGGCTGGCAGTTGAAGCTAGACAAATTCAGAGTGGAAATAAGGTGTACGTTTTTGACAGTGAGGGTAATTAACCATAGGAACAATTTCCTAGACCCACAATAGAGGTCTCCCTATGGGATGGGGAGCAGGCAGATACTGGACATGGTGTTGATATACGATACTCTAAATGCTCTTTATTGATTATAAAACAAACCTTACTCCACATTCACACCCCAAACATGCTATACCAGAGTCCAAAGGTCAGAATGGTCCCGATGGCCAGTCGAGGTTCCTTCCCTCAGGATAAGATCATAGGATGCGGGGAGCCGGCAAAACCACATCTGTATCCACACGGGACTCTGGATCAATAAACGACTCTGATTTGCAGAAAACCTGGGCATCGATTTATCGTCCATTCCATCGTGTCATCGGTTCTTTGCCTTTGTTTACTAGGCCTTCTGCTAGGCCTTCATACAATTCCAAAGAGACAGTGCTGGGCAGGCCGCCATGATCAGAGGTGTGCCATTTCCTCCAATTCTTATACCATTTTATATCAGTTCAGCTGGTGGTGTTTCCTTTTCTGATGATTTTCTGTATTTTTCTTGGAACATAAGATTGTTTTTGCACAAATAGTTCTAATAGTCCTTGACCTTAAGTTCTTGCTTCGGTTGCTAACTTGCAACGCACGTATTCATGTCAAGCACACATCATTCATACCAGGCCTCAGTGACCTATAACATATTACATGGATATATGAATCACAATGTATATTGATATATATCCCAACAAATTCACCCAGGGTCGTGGTGGATTCGCCATCCCTGGTGATTTTTCAATCTAGATTGGATGTTGTTCTAAAACGGGAGTGGGCAAACTATGGCCACGGCCTGGATCAGCCGTTTTAAGCCGGCCCGCAAGCTCCCGCTGGGGAGCTGGGTCAGGGGCCGTACCATGCGGTGAAGTCCCACTCCAGCCAGGGCACCGGGTTGGGGGCTGTACCGCGCGGCTCTCGAAAGCCGCGGCATGGCCCCTTTCCAAGGGTCGGGGGCCGCGCCACGCCTAGGATCTGGGAAAGGGACATGCCACTGCTTCTGGGAGCCGCTTGAGGTATGCGCCGCTCTGAGCCTGCACCCCTGAGCCTCTCCCCATGCCCCAACCCCCTGCCCCAGCCCTGATCCCCCTCCCACTCTCCAAACCCCTCGATCCCAGCACGGAGCCCCCTCCTGCACCCCAAACCACTCATCCCCAGCCCCACCCCAGAGCCCGCACCCCCAACCAGAGCCCTCACCCCCTCCCACACCTCAACCCCAATTCTGTGAGCATTCATGGCCCACCATACAATTTCTATTCCCCAGTGTAGCCCACCCCTGTTCTAAAAGCTCTGCTCTAGGAATTATTGTGGGGCAGGTCTCTGGGCTGGGCTGTACGGGGCGGGGGGCGGGGAAGGTGCCAGACGAGGTGATCACAATGGTCCCTTCTGGCCTCAGAATCTATGAATCTCCTCCCAGCTCGCTCCCCTCCTTCCCCCCGTTCCCTGGCCTTGCCCCACTCCCTCACCTCCAGGTCCCAGCTCCCCACGCATCTGACATCTCTGTAGCCGCCTCTGAGCCCATCTTTCCTTTACAGCTTTGGAACAATTATTTCCACCTGGCAGTTGCCTTCCTCACCCAGGATTCCCTGCAGCTGGAGAACTTCTCCCAGGCGAAGCGCACCACCATCCTTGCCAAGTGAGTCCCGGCCGGGCTCCACTGGGCCCTGGGGGTTCTGGGACCCGGGGGAGCCCATCTTCCACGGCCACAGCCTGGGCTCCTCCGCTGGCCTCAGTAGTTGGAGGTGCCTCCTGACTCTGCCATGGAACCAGGGGGGGGATTCCCTGCGCTCCGGTGAGGCTCTAGACTGGCTGCATCTGGAGCCTCCATCGAGGATGGGAAGGCGGGTGGATTTGGTGCTGGATTCCTGGCCCTGGTCCCATTCTGCCCTTATTGACACCTGGAATGGTCCGGGCGGCACAGGGGCTGGAGGGAATAATTCCCTCTCCTTGTTGCATCAGGTACGGAGACATGAGAGCCACCATTGGAGCCGCCATCCGGGACATGTGGTACAACCTAGGTGAGACTGGCGCAGGGCAGCTGGAGGCAGCCACTGTCTTGCCAGGGTGGGAAGGGCTTGAGCCATAGGCAGGGCCAGGCTCGGCTGAGCCTGGGGGGCGGGAGCGTAGTCATTTACAGGATGGCTCTTTGGTTCGTTATGAAATATACGCAAGAAAGCAGAGACCCAACGTCCGGGTTATTGCTATAGACCAGGGATACAGCGCAGCACTCCGGGAAGCCGTCCCACGCAGTCATGTGACATTCACCTTACACAGACGTTAACCCCTAAAGCAGAGGTGGGCAAACTACGGCCTGCAGGCCACATCCGGCCCACGGGACTGTCCTGCCCGGCCCCCGAGCTCCTGGCCCCCGAGCTCCTGGCCCGGGAGGCTCGCCCCCAGCACCTCCCCCGCTGTTCCCCCTCCCCCGCATCCCTCAGGGATGGATAGAGGGCAGGGGAGTTCGGGGGGTGGTCAGAAGGCGGGGGGAACAGGAGGTTGAATGGGGACAGGGGTGCTGGGGGGGCAGTCAGAAAGGAGAGGGGGGTTTGGATGGGGCGGCGGGGGGCAGTCAGGGGCAGGGGTTCCGGGGGCAGTCAGGGGACAGGGAGAAGGGGTGGTTGAATGGGGTCAGGGGTGCCAGGGGGCAGTCAGAAAGTAGAGGAGGGGTTGGATGGGGCGGCGGGGGTCCGGGGGCAGTCAGGGGACAGGGAGTGGGTGTGTGGATGGGGCAGGGGTCCCAGAGGGGCTGTCAGGGAACGGGGGGGTTGGATGGGGCAGGAGTCCGGGGTGGGGGGGCAGATAGGAGGTGGGGCAGGGCCAGGACCCCCTCCCCTAACCGGTCCTCCATTCAATTTATGAAACCCGATGCGGCCCTCAGGCCAAAAAGTTTGCCCACCCTGCCCTAAAGCCATCTCTTTGTGCCCTGCCTGTTTACAAGTAAAAGATACATCAGCCAATACACGGAGTGCCAATCAGTTTTCTGCCTTGGCTTTCTGGTCCCTGGCATGCCCCTTGTCTCTGTTCTGAACACATGCAGTCCAGGTACCGAGGGGCATGAAGGACCTGCTAGGTCTGCACTAGGGCAGAACAGTCGTAGGGACATTCCAGTACTGGCCTGTGAGAACAGTTTCCCACCGTTCGGTTCGGCAGCTAGAGCAGCCTCCCCGCAGGAGCCTGGCAGACAGCGCGCACAGCTGGGGCTCCTGGCTCTTTGCATTTTTCTCCTCAAGCCCAGAGACAGTCCGGGGCTGGACTAGCCAAGGGGCTGTGGGGCAGGACTGAGGGGCACCAGTAGAGCGGTGTGGGGTGGAGAGCAAGACTGGAGCAGCAGGGACACTACAGAGAGTGACTGAATCCGATCTCCTGTCCTGAGCTGGACCCACACGGGTGTGCAGCTGAGAATGCCCTTGCGAGGCAGCCCCGCTCCCCGTCTGTCTGTCCCTTACCCCTGTTGCCGATCGTCATTCTCCTGGATGCTGCTGCCTCTGGGGCAGGACCCGTCTGGGTGCCTCAGAAAGGTGTGTAATCTGCTAGTGTCCCGCAGGGCGATACCACCACTCCCCCAAGGAGATCCTGTCCCCAGGCTGCTGCCCACAGCAGGGAGGAGCAGGCGCTCCCCCCATGGGGAGAGGGGAGGGGTCCTGGGAGAGCAATTCCCTTCCCACCAGTCCCTTCCTGCCCCTGCCTCAGGCCATCACAAGATTCGGTTTATCCCTGGCATGGTGGGCCCCATCCTGGAGATGACGCTGGTGCCCGAGCTGGAGCTGCGCAAATCCACCATCCCCATCTTCTTCGACATGATGCTGTGCGAGTACCAGCTGACCAAGGCCTTCAGCATGGTGCGTACTGGGCCCCAGGGAGTCTGGGGCCAGCAGGGTGCAAGGAGGGGACGTGCAAGGCACGGGTGGCAGCGTGCAGCCAGCCGTAGTCACCAGGCAAACGAGCAGGGTGCAAGGAGGGGGCGTGCAAGGCACGGGTGGCAGCGTGCAGCCAGCCGTAGTCACCAGGCAAAGGATGAGCGCAGCCCTGGGCTAGGAGGCATGCTGCGGTGTGATCCCCTCCCACGGGGGTCTGTGCTGCTCCCAGCACCTGACCAGTATGACGGGGAGTGGGGGGAGGCCATGGGAAGAGAAAGCACCAGGGCCAGGGACCGGCTGGAGAGATGAGGCACAGGGGCTGTCACCTTCCCCCTCAGCCGTGACCCAGCCGGCCCCGACAGGAACACAGCTCCCTTCAGCCCCTGCCCCTGGTCCCAGGCCCTCAAACTGAGCCTCTCGGCCCTGGCGCGCCCCTCGCCCTCCCTTCCCGGGCACACGGGCCGAGCCCCTCCCCCAAGCGTGATCCTCACCCTCCCTTCCCAGGGACACGGGCCGAGCCCCTCCCCCAAGCACGCCCCTCGCCCTCCCGAGCCCCTCCCCCGAGTGCGCCCCTCGCCCTCCCTTCCCGGGGACACGGGCTGAGCCCCTCCCCCGCGCGTGACCCTCGCCCTCCGTTCCCCACAGGGCCGAGCCCCTCCCCCGAGTGCGCCCCTCGCCCTCCCTTCCC